>NW_027207751.1:0-111029 GCF_963455315.2 Globicephala melas
CATGGAGAACTGGGAGCCTTGTTATGCTGATGGGCGGGATGTAAACTGCCAACAGACACTCGGGAGAAGTGTATGGTGTTTCCTGAAACATCTAAAAAACAAAGCAACAGAGCCTAGGCCACTTCCACTTATGGTCCTATAGCTTAGGGAAATTAAAATCAAAAAGACACAGCCACCCCAAAGTTTGGGACGCCTCTGTTTACAAGAACCTCGTTTACCGTACAAGTTCAATATCACAGAAAGTGAAAAATGGATAAAGAACTTGTGGTACTTACGTACAATGCAGTATCACTCAGCAGTGAAATCTATGTCATCAGGCCCGTAGCAGCACAATGAGTGGATTCAGGTACGATGATTCTAACTGAAATAAGTCACACAGAAAAAGAAACATCATAAGATATCAGTAATACACGGAATGTAAACTTGGCTACACAGGAACTGAATTACAGAACAGAACAGGGTCTCAAATTTAGAAAACCAACTTATGCTTGTTTAAGGGTAAAGGTGAGTTGGGGTGCTGCATAAAACCAGAGATTGAAATGAGCACAGATAAAGTTCCTTAAGCCAAATATGGAATAGACAAGAGCTACTCCTTGCTCAACGAAATGGACTCAACACCGCATATTAAACGCCTAAGAATGTACCTGACTCTTAAGTATCTTAAAACCTATGGATTGCTATGTCTCCGAAAGAGAATCAAGCATGTGTACAGGGACATAAACGCAGCAGTGATAGGATTGGAGAGGTTCGGTGAGCAAATGAAGACCCTTTGAAGTCATATTGCATGGTACCCATTCCACGGGTTTCAACTACCCAGGTTTAAGGTATTCTTCCTTCAGCTAAACATGCATGTGGAACCTAGAGTATGATCAACCATGTGATCGGGAGACGTGTTCAAATATGTCTCAGTTTTCGTACCCTGGTACTCGGGTGCAACATTCCAGACGCTTTACTAACACTCTCCCGACTTGGAGAGTCAGTCCCTTTAACCTCCTGTTTGGCCCAGTTTGCAATTTCTGCGGAAGATGAACAGGAATAGCGAGAACCAATGAGAGACTAGCTGGAGGTGTCTGGACGGGCAAATTTAACTCTCATTTCCCACCAGGAAGAGGAAATAACCAAAGGCTCAGTGTGCCGTGCCGGAACCAGATTAGGGCCTGAAGCCATCCTGCGGTGTTGCGGCCAGCTCACAAGAAAACGAGTTGAAGAAAGGAGCTCAGGGGCACTGTAATTCACAAACCTGCAGAGTTATAAATGACAACTATCGTCCAAAAATATACTGAAGTAAGGCTGCCAAGAGGACTTGAAAGCGGGGCAGAATTGCAGGAAACCGATTTCAGGAGGTAGACTGGAATTGCATTGAAAGCATAGGAAAAGAGGCAGAACGTCCACAATGATGCACTTGGCCAAAAAGGGCGTATGCGTTTTTTCCTGAATATATTCAGGAAAAAACGCATACGCCCTTTTTGGCCAACCAAGCAAGCTTGCAAAGGAAATCTGCACTACAATGAAGTCTCACTTCCCCCCGGTCAAAAGGGCCATCTGAAAAAAGTGTAAAATCCAGAAAGGCAGGACAGGCCATGGAGAACTGGGAGCCTTGTTATGCTGATGGGCGGGATGTAAACTGCCAACAGACACTCGGGAGAAGTGTATGGTGTTTCCTGAAACATCTAAAAAACAAAGCAACAGAGCCTAGGGCACTTCCACTTATGGTCCTATAGCTTAGGGAAACTAAAATCAAAAAGACACAGCCACCCCAATGTTTGGGACGCCTCTGTTTACAAGAACCTCGTTTACCGTACAAGTTCAATATCACAGAAAGTGAAAAATGGATAAAGAACTTGTGGTACTTACGTACAATGCAGTATCACTCAGCAGTGAAATCTATGTCATCAGGCCCGTAGCAGCACAATGAGTGGATTCAGGTACGATGATTCTAACTGAAATAAGTCACACAGAAAAAGAAACATCATAAGATATCAGTAATACACGGAATGTAAACTTGGCTACACAGGAACTGAATTACAGAACAGAACAGGGTCTCAAATTTAGAAAACCAACTTATGCTTGTTTAAGGGTAAAGGTGAGTTGGGGTGCTGCATAAAACCAGAGATTGAAATGAGCACAGATAAAGTTCCTTAAGCCAAATATGGAATAGACAAGAGCTACTCCTTGCTCAACGAAATGGACTCAACACCGCATATTAAACGCCTAAGAATGTACCTGACTCTTAAGTATCTTAAAACCTATGGATTGCTATGTCTCCGAAAGAGAATCAAGCATGTGTACAGGGACATAAACGCAGCAGTGATAGGATTGGAGAGGTTCGGTGAGCAAATGAAGACCCTTTGAAGTCATATTGCATGGTACCCATTCCACGGGTTTCAACTACCCAGGTTTAAGGTATTCTTCCTTCAGCTAAAACATGCATGTGGAACCTAGAGTATGATCAACCATGTGATCGGGAGACGTGTTCAAATATGTCTCAGTTTTCGTACCCTGGTACTCGGGTGCAACATTCCAGACGCTTTACTAACACTCTCCCGACTTGGAGAGTCAGTCCCTTTAACCTCCTGTTTGGCCCAGTTTGCAATTTCTGCGGAAGATGAACAGGAATAGCGAGAACCAATGAGAGACTAGCTGGAGGTGTCTGGACGGGCAAATTTAACTCTCATTTCCCACCAGGAAGAGGAAATAACCAAAGGCTCAGCGTGCCGTGCCGGAACCAGATTAGGGCCTGAAGCCATCCTGCGGTGTTGCGGCCAGCTCACAAGAAAACGAGTTGAAGAAAGGAGCTCAGGGGCACTGTAATTCACAAACCTGCAGAGTTATAAATGACAACTATCGTCCAAAAATATACTGAAGTAAGGCTGCCAAGAGGACTTGAAAGCGGGGCAGAATTGCAGGAAACCGATTTCAGGAGGTAGACTGGAATTGCATTGAAAGCATAGGAAAAGAGGCAGAACGTCCACAATGATGCACTTGGCCAAAAAGGGCGTATGCGTTTTTTCCTGAATATATTCAGGAAAAAACGCATACGCCCTTTTTGGCCAACCAAGCAAGCTTGCAAAGGAAATCTGCACTACAATGAAGTCTCACTTCCCCCCGGTCAAAAGGGCCATCTGAAAAAAGTGTAAAATCCAGAAAGGCAGGACAGGCCATGGAGAACTGGGAGCCTTGTTATGCTGATGGGCGGGATGTAAACTGCCAACAGACACTCGGGAGAAGTGTATGGTGTTTCCTGAAACATCTAAAAAACAAAGCAACAGAGCCTAGGGCACTTCCACTTATGGTCCTATAGCTTAGGGAAACTAAAATCAAAAAGACACAGCCACCCCAATGTTTGGGACGCCTCTGTTTACAAGAACCTCGTTTACCGTACAAGTTCAATATCACAGAAAGTGAAAAATGGATAAAGAACTTGTGGTACTTACGTACAATGCAGTATCACTCAGCAGTGAAATCTATGTCATCAGGCCCGTAGCAGCACAATGAGTGGATTCAGGTACGATGATTCTAACTGAAATAAGTCACACAGAAAAAGAAACATCATAAGATATCAGTAATACACGGAATGTAAACTTGGCTACACAGGAACTGAATTACAGAACAGAACAGGGTCTCAAATTTAGAAAACCAACTTATGCTTGTTTAAGGGTAAAGGTGAGTTGGGGTGCTGCATAAAACCAGAGATTGAAATGAGCACAGATAAAGTTCCTTAAGCCAAATATGGAATAGACAAGAGCTACTCCTTGCTCAACGAAATGGACTCAACACCGCATATTAAACGCCTAAGAATGTACCTGACTCTTAAGTATCTTAAAACCTATGGATTGCTATGTCTCCGAAAGAGAATCAAGCATGTGTACAGGGACATAAACGCAGCAGTGATAGGATTGGAGAGGTTCGGTGAGCAAATGAAGACCCTTTGAAGTCATATTGCATGGTACCCATTCCACGGGTTTCAACTACCCAGGTTTAAGGTATTCTTCCTTCAGCTAAAACATGCATGTGGAACCTAGAGTATGATCAACCATGTGATCGGGAGACGTGTTCAAATATGTCTCAGTTTTCGTACCCTGGTACTCGGGTGCAACATTCCAGACGCTTTACTAACACTCTCCCGACTTGGAGAGTCAGTCCCTTTAACCTCCTGTTTGGCCCAGTTTGCAATTTCTGCGGAAGATGAACAGGAATAGCGAGAACCAATGAGAGACTAGCTGGAGGTGTCTGGACGGGCAAATTTAACTCTCATTTCCCACCAGGAAGAGGAAATAACCAAAGGCTCAGCGTGCCGTGCCGGAACCAGATTAGGGCCTGAAGCCATCCTGCGGTGTTGCGGCCAGCTCACAAGAAAACGAGTTGAAGAAAGGAGCTCAGGGGCACTGTAATTCACAAACCTGCAGAGTTATAAATGACAACTATCGTCCAAAAATATACTGAAGTAAGGCTGCCAAGAGGACTTGAAAGCGGGGCAGAATTGCAGGAAACCGATTTCAGGAGGTAGACTGGAATTGCATTGAAAGCATAGGAAAAGAGGCAGAACGTCCACAATGATGCACTTGGCCAAAAAGGGCGTATGCGTTTTTTCCTGAATATATTCAGGAAAAAACGCATACGCCCTTTTTGGCCAACCAAGCAAGCTTGCAAAGGAAATCTGCACTACAATGAAGTCTCACTTCCCCCCGGTCAAAAGGGCCATCTGAAAAAAGTGTAAAATCCAGAAAGGCAGGACAGGCCATGGAGAACTGGGAGCCTTGTTATGCTGATGGGCGGGATGTAAACTGCCAACAGACACTCGGGAGAAGTGTATGGTGTTTCCTGAAACATCTAAAAAACAAAGCAACAGAGCCTAGGGCACTTCCACTTATGGTCCTATAGCTTAGGGAAATTAAAATCAAAAAGACACAGCCACCCCAAAGTTTGGGACGCCTCTGTTTACAAGAACCTCGTTTACCGTACAAGTTCAATATCACAGAAAGTGAAAAATGGATAAAGAACTTGTGGTACTTACGTACAATGCAGTATCACTCAGCAGTGAAATCTATGTCATCAGGCCCGTAGCAGCACAATGAGTGGATTCAGGTACGATGATTCTAACTGAAATAAGTCACACAGAAAAAGAAACATCATAAGATATCAGTAATACACGGAATGTAAACTTGGCTACACAGGAACTGAATTACAGAACAGAACAGGGTCTCAAATTTAGAAAACCAACTTATGCTTGTTTAAGGGTAAAGGTGAGTTGGGGTGCTGCATAAAACCAGAGATTGAAATGAGCACAGATAAAGTTCCTTAAGCCAAATATGGAATAGACAAGAGCTACTCCTTGCTCAACGAAATGGACTCAACACCGCATATTAAACGCCTAAGAATGTACCTGACTCTTAAGTATCTTAAAACCTATGGATTGCTATGTCTCCGAAAGAGAATCAAGCATGTGTACAGGGACATAAACGCAGCAGTGATAGGATTGGAGAGGTTCGGTGAGCAAATGAAGACCCTTTGAAGTCATATTGCATGGTACCCATTCCACGGGTTTCAACTACCCAGGTTTAAGGTATTCTTCCTTCAGCTAAAACATGCATGTGGAACCTAGAGTATGATCAACCATGTGATCGGGAGACGTGTTCAAATATGTCTCAGTTTTCGTACCCTGGTACTCGGGTGCAACATTCCAGACGCTTTACTAACACTCTCCCGACTTGGAGAGTCAGTCCCTTTAACCTCCTGTTTGGCCCAGTTTGCAATTTCTGCGGAAGATGAACAGGAATAGCGAGAACCAATGAGAGACTAGCTGGAGGTGTCTGGACGGGCAAATTTAACTCTCATTTCCCACCAGGAAGAGGAAATAACCAAAGGCTCAGCGTGCCGTGCCGGAACCAGATTAGGGCCTGAAGCCATCCTGCGGTGTTGCGGCCAGCTCACAAGAAAACGAGTTGAAGAAAGGAGCTCAGGGGCACTGTAATTCACAAACCTGCAGAGTTATAAATGACAACTATCGTCCAAAAATATACTGAAGTAAGGCTGCCAAGAGGACTTGAAAGCGGGGCAGAATTGCAGGAAACCGATTTCAGGAGGTAGACTGGAATTGCATTGAAAGCATAGGAAAAGAGGCAGAACGTCCACAATGATGCACTTGGCCAAAAAGGGCGTATGCGTTTTTTCCTGAATATATTCAGGAAAAAACGCATACGCCCTTTTTGGCCAACCAAGCAAGCTTGCAAAGGAAATCTGCACTACAATGAAGTCTCACTTCCCCCCGGTCAAAAGGGCCATCTGAAAAAAGTGTAAAATCCAGAAAGGCAGGACAGGCCATGGAGAACTGGGAGCCTTGTTATGCTGATGGGCGGGATGTAAACTGCCAACAGACACTCGGGAGAAGTGTATGGTGTTTCCTGAAACATCTAAAAAACAAAGCAACAGAGCCTAGGGCACTTCCACTTATGGTCCTATAGCTTAGGGAAATTAAAATCAAAAAGACACAGCCACCCCAATGTTTGGGACGCCTCTGTTTACAAGAACCTCGTTTACCGTACAAGTTCAATATCACAGAAAGTGAAAAATGGATAAAGAACTTGTGGTACTTACGTACAATGCAGTATCACTCAGCAGTGAAATCTATGTCATCAGGCCCGTAGCAGCACAATGAGTGGATTCAGGTACGATGATTCTAACTGAAATAAGTCACACAGAAAAAGAAACATCATAAGATATCAGTAATACACGGAATGTAAACTTGGCTACACAGGAACTGAATTACAGAACAGAACAGGGTCTCAAATTTAGAAAACCAACTTATGCTTGTTTAAGGGTAAAGGTGAGTTGGGGTGCTGCATAAAACCAGAGATTGAAATGAGCACAGATAAAGTTCCTTAAGCCAAATATGGAATAGACAAGAGCTACTCCTTGCTCAGCGAAATGGACTCAACACCGCATATTAAACGCCTAAGAATGTACCTGACTCTTAAGTATCTTAAAACCTATGGATTGCTATGTCTCCGAAAGAGAATCAAGCATGTGTACAGGGACATAAACGCAGCAGTGATAGGATTGGAGAGGTTCGGTGAGCAAATGAAGACCCTTTGAAGTCATATTGCATGGTACCCATTCCACGGGTTTCAACTACCCAGGTTTAAGGTATTCTTCCTTCAGCTAAAACATGCATGTGGAACCTAGAGTATGATCAACCATGTGATCGGGAGACGTGTTCAAATATGTCTCAGTTTTCGTACCCTGGTACTCGGGTGCAACATTCCAGACGCTTTACTAACACTCTCCCGACTTGGAGAGTCAGTCCCTTTAACCTCCTGTTTGGCCCAGTTTGCAATTTCTGCGGAAGATGAACAGGAATAGCGAGAACCAATGAGAGACTAGCTGGAGGTGTCTGGACGGGCAAATTTAACTCTCATTTCCCACCAGGAAGAGGAAATAACCAAAGGCTCAGCGTGCCGTGCCGGAACCAGATTAGGGCCTGAAGCCATCCTGCGGTGTTGCGGCCAGCTCACAAGAAAACGAGTTGAAGAAAGGAGCTCAGGGGCACTGTAATTCACAAACCTGCAGAGTTATAAATGACAACTATCGTCCAAAAATATACTGAAGTAAGGCTGCCAAGAGGACTTGAAAGCGGGGCAGAATTGCAGGAAACCGATTTCAGGAGGTAGACTGGAATTGCATTGAAAGCATAGGAAAAGAGGCAGAACGTCCACAATGATGCACTTGGCCAAAAAGGGCGTATGCGTTTTTTCCTGAATATATTCAGGAAAAAACGCATACGCCCTTTTTGGCCAACCAAGCAAGCTTGCAAAGGAAATCTGCACTACAATGAAGTCTCACTTCCCCCCGGTCAAAAGGGCCATCTGAAAAAAGTGTAAAATCCAGAAAGGCAGGACAGGCCATGGAGAACTGGGAGCCTTGTTATGCTGATGGGCGGGATGTAAACTGCCAACAGACACTCGGGAGAAGTGTATGGTGTTTCCTGAAACATCTAAAAAACAAAGCAACAGAGCCTAGGGCACTTCCACTTATGGTCCTATAGCTTAGGGAAATTAAAATCAAAAAGACACAGCCACCCCAATGTTTGGGACGCCTCTGTTTACAAGAACCTCGTTTACCGTACAAGTTCAATATCACAGAAAGTGAAAAATGGATAAAGAACTTGTGGTACTTACGTACAATGCAGTATCACTCAGCAGTGAAATCTATGCCATCAGGCCCGTAGCAGCACAATGAGTGGATTCAGGTACGATGATTCTAACTGAAATAAGTCACACAGAAAAAGAAACATCATAAGATATCAGTAATACACGGAATGTAAACTTGGCTACACAGGAACTGAATTACAGAACAGAACAGGGTCTCAAATTTAGAAAACCAACTTATGCTTGTTTAAGGGTAAAGGTGAGTTGGGGTGCTGCATAAAACCAGAGATTGAAATGAGCACAGATAAAGTTCCTTAAGCCAAATATGGAATAGACAAGAGCTACTCCTTGCTCAACGAAATGGACTCAACACCGCATATTAAACGCCTAAGAATGTACCTGACTCTTAAGTATCTTAAAACCTATGGATTGCTATGTCTCCGAAAGAGAATCAAGCATGTGTACAGGGACATAAACGCAGCAGTGATAGGATTGGAGAGGTTCGGTGAGCAAATGAAGACCCTTTGAAGTCATATTGCATGGTACCCATTCCACGGGTTTCAACTACCCAGGTTTAAGGTATTCTTCCTTCAGCTAAAACATGCATGTGGAACCTAGAGTATGATCAACCATGTGATCGGGAGACGTGTTCAAATATGTCTCAGTTTTCGTACCCTGGTACTCGGGTGCAACATTCCAGACGCTTTACTAACACTCTCCCGACTTGGAGAGTCAGTCCCTTTAACCTCCTGTTTGGCCCAGTTTGCAATTTCTGCGGAAGATGAACAGGAATAGCGAGAACCAATGAGAGACTAGCTGGAGGTGTCTGGACGGGCAAATTTAACTCTCATTTCCCACCAGGAAGAGGAAATAACCAAAGGCTCAGCGTGCCGTGCCGGAACCAGATTAGGGCCTGAAGCCATCCTGCGGTGTTGCGGCCAGCTCACAAGAAAACGAGTTGAAGAAAGGAGCTCAGGGGCACTGTAATTCACAAACCTGCAGAGTTATAAATGACAACTATCGTCCAAAAATATACTGAAGTAAGGCTGCCAAGAGGACTTGAAAGCGGGGCAGAATTGCAGGAAACCGATTTCAGGAGGTAGACTGGAATTGCATTGAAAGCATAGGAAAAGAGGCAGAACGTCCACAATGATGCACTTGGCCAAAAAGGGCGTATGCGTTTTTTCCTGAATATATTCAGGAAAAAACGCATACGCCCTTTTTGGCCAACCAAGCAAGCTTGCAAAGGAAATCTGCACTACAATGAAGTCTCACTTCCCCCCGGTCAAAAGGGCCATCTGAAAAAAGTGTAAAATCCAGAAAGGCAGGACAGGCCATGGAGAACTGGGAGCCTTGTTATGCTGATGGGCGGGATGTAAACTGCCAACAGACACTCGGGAGAAGTGTATGGTGTTTCCTGAAACATCTAAAAAACAAAGCAACAGAGCCTAGGCCACTTCCACTTATGGTCCTATAGCTTAGGGAAATTAAAATCAAAAAGACACAGCCACCCCAATGTTTGGGACGCCTCTGTTTACAAGAACCTCGTTTACCGTACAAGTTCAATATCACAGAAAGTGAAAAATGGATAAAGAACTTGTGGTACTTACGTACAATGCAGTATCACTCAGCAGTGAAATCTATGCCATCAGGCCCGTAGCAGCACAATGAGTGGATTCAGGTACGATGATTCTAACTGAAATAAGTCACACAGAAAAAGAAACATCATAAGATATCAGTAATACACGGAATGTAAACTTGGCTACACAGGAACTGAATTACAGAACAGAACAGGGTCTCAAATTTAGAAAACCAACTTATGCTTGTTTAAGGGTAAAGGTGAGTTGGGGTGCTGCATAAAACCAGAGATTGAAATGAGCACAGATAAAGTTCCTTAAGCCAAATATGGAATAGACAAGAGCTACTCCTTGCTCAGCGAAATGGACTCAACACCGCATATTAAACGCCTAAGAATGTACCTGACTCTTAAGTATCTTAAAACCTATGGATTGCTATGTCTCCGAAAGAGAATCAAGCATGTGTACAGGGACATAAACGCAGCAGTGATAGGATTGGAGAGGTTCGGTGAGCAAATGAAGACCCTTTGAAGTCATATTGCATGGTACCCATTCCACGGGTTTCAACTACCCAGGTTTAAGGTATTCTTCCTTCAGCTAAAACATGCATGTGGAACCTAGAGTATGATCAACCATGTGATCGGGAGACGTGTTCAAATATGTCTCAGTTTTCGTACCCTGGTACTCGGGTGCAACATTCCAGACGCTTTACTAACACTCTCCCGACTTGGAGAGTCAGTCCCTTTAACCTCCTGTTTGGCCCAGTTTGCAATTTCTGCGGAAGATGAACAGGAATAGCGAGAACCAATGAGAGACTAGCTGGAGGTGTCTGGACGGGCAAATTTAACTCTCATTTCCCACCAGGAAGAGGAAATAACCAAAGGCTCAGCGTGCCGTGCCGGAACCAGATTAGGGCCTGAAGCCATCCTGCGGTGTTGCGGCCAGCTCACAAGAAAACGAGTTGAAGAAAGGAGCTCAGGGGCACTGTAATTCACAAACCTGCAGAGTTATAAATGACAACTATCGTCCAAAAATATACTGAAGTAAGGCTGCCAAGAGGACTTGAAAGCGGGGCAGAATTGCAGGAAACCGATTTCAGGAGGTAGACTGGAATTGCATTGAAAGCATAGGAAAAGAGGCAGAACGTCCACAATGATGCACTTGGCCAAAAAGGGCGTATGCATTTTTTCCTGAATATATTCAGGAAAAAACGCATACGCCCTTTTTGGCCAACCAAGCAAGCTTGCAAAGGAAATCTGCACTACAATGAAGTCTCACTTCCCCCCGGTCAAAAGGGCCATCTGAAAAAAGTGTAAAATCCAGAAAGGCAGGACAGGCCATGGAGAACTGGGAGCCTTGTTATGCTGATGGGCGGGATGTAAACTGCCAACAGACACTCGGGAGAAGTGTATGGTGTTTCCTGAAACATCTAAAAAACAAAGCAACAGAGCCTAGGGCACTTCCACTTATGGTCCTATAGCTTAGGGAAATTAAAATCAAAAAGACACAGCCACCCCAATGTTTGGGACGCCTCTGTTTACAAGAACCTCGTTTACCGTACAAGTTCAATATCACAGAAAGTGAAAAATGGATAAAGAACTTGTGGTACTTACGTACAATGCAGTATCACTCAGCAGTGAAATCTATGCCATCAGGCCCATAGCAGCACAATGAGTGGATTCAGGTACGATGATTCTAACTGAAATAAGTCACACAGAAAAAGAAACATCATAAGATATCAGTAATACACGGAATGTAAACTTGGCTACACAGGAACTGAATTACAGAACAGAACAGGGTCTCAAATTTAGAAAACCAACTTATGCTTGTTTAAGGGTAAAGGTGAGTTGGGGTGCTGCATAAAACCAGAGATTGAAATGAGCACAGATAAAGTTCCTTAAGCCAAATATGGAATAGACAAGAGCTACTCCTTGCTCAACGAAATGGACTCAACACCGCATATTAAACGCCTAAGAATGTACCTGACTCTTAAGTATCTTAAAACCTATGGATTGCTATGTCTCCGAAAGAGAATCAAGCATGTGTACAGGGACATAAACGCAGCAGTGATAGGATTGGAGAGGTTCGGTGAGCAAATGAAGACCCTTTGAAGTCATATTGCATGGTACCCATTCCACGGGTTTCAACTACCCAGGTTTAAGGTATTCTTCCTTCAGCTAAAACATGCATGTGGAACCTAGAGTATGATCAACCATGTGATCGGGAGACGTGTTCAAATATGTCTCAGTTTTCGTACCCTGGTACTCGGGTGCAACATTCCAGACGCTTTACTAACACTCTCCCGACTTGGAGAGTCAGTCCCTTTAACCTCCTGTTTGGCCCAGTTTGCAATTTCTGCGGAAGATGAACAGGAATAGCGAGAACCAATGAGAGACTAGCTGGAGGTGTCTGGACGGGCAAATTTAACTCTCATTTCCCACCAGGAAGAGGAAATAACCAAAGGCTCAGCGTGCCGTGCCGGAACCAGATTAGGGCCTGAAGCCATCCTGCGGTGTTGCGGCCAGCTCACAAGAAAGCGAGTTGAAGAAAGGAGCTCAGGGGCACTGTAATTCACAAACCTGCAGAGTTATAAATGACAACTATCGTCCAAAAATATACTGAAGTAAGGCTGCCAAGAGGACTTGAAAGCGGGGCAGAATTGCAGGAAACCGATTTCAGGAGGTAGACTGGAATTGCATTGAAAGCATAGGAAAAGAGGCAGAACGTCCACAATGATGCACTTGGCCAAAAAGGGCGTATGCGTTTTTTCCTGAATATATTCAGGAAAAAACGCATACGCCCTTTTTGGCCAACCAAGCAAGCTTGCAAAGGAAATCTGCACTACAATGAAGTCTCACTTCCCCCCGGTCAAAAGGGCCATCTGAAAAAAGTGTAAAATCCAGAAAGGCAGGACAGGCCATGGAGAACTGGGAGCCTTGTTATGCTGATGGGCGGGATGTAAACTGCCAACAGACACTCGGGAGAAGTGTATGGTGTTTCCTGAAACATCTAAAAAACAAAGCAACAGAGCCTAGGCCACTTCCACTTATGGTCCTATAGCTTAGGGAAATTAAAATCAAAAAGACACAGCCACCCCAAAGTTTGGGACGCCTCTGTTTACAAGAACCTCGTTTACCGTACAAGTTCAATATCACAGAAAGTGAAAAATGGATAAAGAACTTGTGGTACTTACGTACAATGCAGTATCACTCAGCAGTGAAATCTATGCCATCAGGCCCGTAGCAGCACAATGAGTGGATTCAGGTACGATGATTCTAACTGAAATAAGTCACACAGAAAAAGAAACATCATAAGATATCAGTAATACACGGAATGTAAACTTGGCTACACAGGAACTGAATTACAGAACAGAACAGGGTCTCAAATTTAGAAAACCAACTTATGCTTGTTTAAGGGTAAAGGTGAGTTGGGGTGCTGCATAAAACCAGAGATTGAAATGAGCACAGATAAAGTTCCTTAAGCCAAATATGGAATAGACAAGAGCTACTCCTTGCTCAGCGAAATGGACTCAACACCGCATATTAAACGCCTAAGAATGTACCTGACTCTTAAGTATCTTAAAACCTATGGATTGCTATGTCTCCGAAAGAGAATCAAGCATGTGTACAGGGACATAAACGCAGCAGTGATAGGATTGGAGAGGTTCGGTGAGCAAATGAAGACCCTTTGAAGTCATATTGCATGGTACCCATTCCACGGGTTTCAACTACCCAGGTTTAAGGTATTCTTCCTTCAGCTAAAACATGCATGTGGAACCTAGAGTATGATCAACCATGTGATCGGGAGACGTGTTCAAATATGTCTCAGTTTTCGTACCCTGGTACTCGGGTGCAACATTCCAGACGCTTTACTAACACTCTCCCGACTTGGAGAGTCAGTCCCTTTAACCTCCTGTTTGGCCCAGTTTGCAATTTCTGCGGAAGATGAACAGGAATAGCGAGAACCAATGAGAGACTAGCTGGAGGTGTCTGGACGGGCAAATTTAACTCTCATTTCCCACCAGGAAGAGGAAATAACCAAAGGCTCAGCGTGCCGTGCCGGAACCAGATTAGGGCCTGAAGCCATCCTGCGGTGTTGCGGCCAGCTCACAAGAAAACGAGTTGAAGAAAGGAGCTCAGGGGCACTGTAATTCACAAACCTGCAGAGTTATAAATGACAACTATCGTCCAAAAATATACTGAAGTAAGGCTGCCAAGAGGACTTGAAAGCGGGGCAGAATTGCAGGAAACCGATTTCAGGAGGTAGACTGGAATTGCATTGAAAGCATAGGAAAAGAGGCAGAACGTCCACAATGATGCACTTGGCCAAAAAGGGCGTATGCATTTTTTCCTGAATATATTCAGGAAAAAACGCATACGCCCTTTTTGGCCAACCAAGCAAGCTTGCAAAGGAAATCTGCACTACAATGAAGTCTCACTTCCCCCCGGTCAAAAGGGCCATCTGAAAAAAGTGTAAAATCCAGAAAGGCAGGACAGGCCATGGAGAACTGGGAGCCTTGTTATGCTGATGGGCGGGATGTAAACTGCCAACAGACACTCGGGAGAAGTGTATGGTGTTTCCTGAAACATCTAAAAAACAAAGCAACAGAGCCTAGGGCACTTCCACTTATGGTCCTATAGCTTAGGGAAATTAAAATCAAAAAGACACAGCCACCCCAATGTTTGGGACGCCTCTGTTTACAAGAACCTCGTTTACCGTACAAGTTCAATATCACAGAAAGTGAAAAATGGATAAAGAACTTGTGGTACTTACGTACAATGCAGTATCACTCAGCAGTGAAATCTATGCCATCAGGCCCATAGCAGCACAATGAGTGGATTCAGGTACGATGATTCTAACTGAAATAAGTCACACAGAAAAAGAAACATCATAAGATATCAGTAATACACGGAATGTAAACTTGGCTACACAGGAACTGAATTACAGAACAGAACAGGGTCTCAAATTTAGAAAACCAACTTATGCTTGTTTAAGGGTAAAGGTGAGTTGGGGTGCTGCATAAAACCAGAGATTGAAATGAGCACAGATAAAGTTCCTTAAGCCAAATATGGAATAGACAAGAGCTACTCCTTGCTCAACGAAATGGACTCAACACCGCATATTAAACGCCTAAGAATGTACCTGACTCTTAAGTATCTTAAAACCTATGGATTGCTATGTCTCCGAAAGAGAATCAAGCATGTGTACAGGGACATAAACGCAGCAGTGATAGGATTGGAGAGGTTCGGTGAGCAAATGAAGACCCTTTGAAGTCATATTGCATGGTACCCATTCCACGGGTTTCAACTACCCAGGTTTAAGGTATTCTTCCTTCAGCTAAAACATGCATGTGGAACCTAGAGTATGATCAACCATGTGATCGGGAGACGTGTTCAAATATGTCTCAGTTTTCGTACCCTGGTACTCGGGTGCAACATTCCAGACGCTTTACTAACACTCTCCCGACTTGGAGAGTCAGTCCCTTTAACCTCCTGTTTGGCCCAGTTTGCAATTTCTGCGGAAGATGAACAGGAATAGCGAGAACCAATGAGAGACTAGCTGGAGGTGTCTGGACGGGCAAATTTAACTCTCATTTCCCACCAGGAAGAGGAAATAACCAAAGGCTCAGCGTGCCGTGCCGGAACCAGATTAGGGCCTGAAGCCATCCTGCGGTGTTGCGGCCAGCTCACAAGAAAGCGAGTTGAAGAAAGGAGCTCAGGGGCACTGTAATTCACAAACCTGCAGAGTTATAAATGACAACTATCGTCCAAAAATATACTGAAGTAAGGCTGCCAAGAGGACTTGAAAGCGGGGCAGAATTGCAGGAAACCGATTTCAGGAGGTAGACTGGAATTGCATTGAAAGCATAGGAAAAGAGGCAGAACGTCCACAATGATGCACTTGGCCAAAAAGGGCGTATGCGTTTTTTCCTGAATATATTCAGGAAAAAACGCATACGCCCTTTTTGGCCAACCAAGCAAGCTTGCAAAGGAAATCTGCACTACAATGAAGTCTCACTTCCCCCCGGTCAAAAGGGCCATCTGAAAAAAGTGTAAAATCCAGAAAGGCAGGACAGGCCATGGAGAACTGGGAGCCTTGTTATGCTGATGGGCGGGATGTAAACTGCCAACAGACACTCGGGAGAAGTGTATGGTGTTTCCTGAAACATCTAAAAAACAAAGCAACAGAGCCTAGGCCACTTCCACTTATGGTCCTATAGCTTAGGGAAATTAAAATCAAAAAGACACAGCCACCCCAAAGTTTGGGACGCCTCTGTTTACAAGAACCTCGTTTACCGTACAAGTTCAATATCACAGAAAGTGAAAAATGGATAAAGAACTTGTGGTACTTACGTACAATGCAGTATCACTCAGCAGTGAAATCTATGCCATCAGGCCCGTAGCAGCACAATGAGTGGATTCAGGTACGATGATTCTAACTGAAATAAGTCACACAGAAAAAGAAACATCATAAGATATCAGTAATACACGGAATGTAAACTTGGCTACACAGGAACTGAATTACAGAACAGAACAGGGTCTCAAATTTAGAAAACCAACTTATGCTTGTTTAAGGGTAAAGGTGAGTTGGGGTGCTGCATAAAACCAGAGATTGAAATGAGCACAGATAAAGTTCCTTAAGCCAAATATGGAATAGACAAGAGCTACTCCTTGCTCAACGAAATGGACTCAACACCGCATATTAAACGCCTAAGAATGTACCTGACTCTTAAGTATCTTAAAACCTATGGATTGCTATGTCTCCGAAAGAGAATCAAGCATGTGTACAGGGACATAAACGCAGCAGTGATAGGATTGGAGAGGTTCGGTGAGCAAATGAAGACCCTTTGAAGTCATATTGCATGGTACCCATTCCACGGGTTTCAACTACCCAGGTTTAAGGTATTCTTCCTTCAGCTAAAACATGCATGTGGAATCTAGAGTATGATCAACCATGTGATCGGGAGACGTGTTCAAATATGTCTCAGTTTTCGTACCCTGGTACTCGGGTACAACATTCCAGACGCTTTACTAACACTCTCCCGACTTGGAGAGTCAGTCCCTTTAAACTCCTGTTTGGCCCAGTTTGCAATTTCTGCGGAAGATGAACAGGAATAGCGAGAACCAATGAGAGACTAGCTGGAGGTGTCTGGACGGGCAAATTTAACTCTCATTTCCCACCAGGAAGAGGAAATAACCAAAGGCTCAGCGTGCCGTGCCGGAACCAGATTAGGGCCTGAAGCCATCCTGCGGTGTTGCGGCCAGCTCACAAGAAAACGAGTTGAAGAAAGGAGCTCAGGGGCACTGTAATTCACAAACCTGCAGAGTTATAAATGACAACTATCGTCCAAAAATATACTGAAGTAAGGCTGCCAAGAGGACTTGAAAGCGGGGCAGAATTGCAGGAAACCGATTTCAGGAGGTAGACTGGAATTGCATTGAAAGCATAGGAAAAGAGGCAGAACGTCCACAATGATGCACTTGGCCAAAAAGGGCGTATGCGTTTTTTCCTGAATATATTCAGGAAAAAACGCATACGCCCTTTTTGGCCAACCAAGCAAGCTTGCAAAGGAAATCTGCACTACAATGAAGTCTCACTTCCCCCCGGTCAAAAGGGCCATCTGAAAAAACTGTAAAATCCAGAAAGGCAGGACAGGCCATGGAGAACTGGGAGCCTTGTTATGCTGATGGGCGGGATGTAAACTGCCAACAGACACTCGGGAGAAGTGTATGGTGTTTCCTGAAACATCTAAAAAACAAAGCAACAGAGCCTAGGGCACTTCCACTTATGGTCCTATAGCTTAGGGAAATTAAAATCAAAAAGACACAGCCACCCCAATGTTTGGGACGCCTCTGTTTACAAGAACCTCGTTTACCGTACAAGTTCAATATCACAGAAAGTGAAAAATGGATAAAGAACTTGTGGTACTTACGTACAATGCAGTATCACTCAGCAGTGAAATCTATGCCATCAGGCCCGTAGCAGCACAATGAGTGGATTCAGGTACGATGATTCTAACTGAAATAAGTCACACAGAAAAAGAAACATCATAAGATATCAGTAATACACGGAATGTAAACTTGGCTACACAGGAACTGAATTACAGAACAGAACAGGGTCTCAAATTTAGAAAACCAACTTATGCTTGTTTAAGGGTAAAGGTGAGTTGGGGTGCTGCATAAAACCAGAGATTGAAATGAGCACAGATAAAGTTCCTTAAGCCAAATATGGAATAGACAAGAGCTACTCCTTGCTCAACGAAATGGACTCAACACCGCATATTAAACGCCTAAGAATGTACCTGACTCTTAAGTATCTTAAAACCTATGGATTGCTATGTCTCCGAAAGAGAATCAAGCATGTGTACAGGGACATAAACGCAGCAGTGATAGGATTGGAGAGGTTCGGTGAGCAAATGAAGACCCTTTGAAGTCATATTGCATGGTACCCATTCCACGGGTTTCAACTACCCAGGTTTAAGGTATTCTTCCTTCAGCTAAAACATGCATGTGGAACCTAGAGTATGATCAACCATGTGATCGGGAGACGTGTTCAAATATGTCTCAGTTTTCGTACCCTGGTACTCGGGTGCAACATTCCAGACGCTTTACTAACACTCTCCCGACTTGGAGAGTCAGTCCCTTTAAACTCCTGTTTGGCCCAGTTTGCAATTTCTGCGGAAGATGAACAGGAATAGCGAGAACCAATGAGAGACTAGCTGGAGGTGTCTGGACGGGCAAATTTAACTCTCATTTCCCACCAGGAAGAGGAAATAACCAAAGGCTCAGCGTGCCGTGCCGGAACCAGATTAGGGCCTGAAGCCATCCTGCGGTGTTGCGGCCAGCTCACAAGAAAACGAGTTGAAGAAAGGAGCTCAGGGGCACTGTAATTCACAAACCTGCAGAGTTATAAATGACAACTATCGTCCAAAAATATACTGAAGTAAGGCTGCCAAGAGGACTTGAAAGCGGGGCAGAATTGCAGGAAACCGATTTCAGGAGGTAGACTGGAATTGCATTGAAAGCATAGGAAAAGAGGCAGAACGTCCACAATGATGCACTTGGCCAAAAAGGGCGTATGCGTTTTTTCCTGAATATATTCAGGAAAAAACGCATACGCCCTTTTTGGCCAACCAAGCAAGCTTGCAAAGGAAATCTGCACTACAATGAAGTCTCACTTCCCCCCGGTCAAAAGGGCCATCTGAAAAAAGTGTAAAATCCAGAAAGGCAGGACAGGCCATGGAGAACTGGGAGCCTTGTTATGCTGATGGGCGGGATGTAAACTGCCAACAGACACTCGGGAGAAGTGTATGGTGTTTCCTGAAACATCTAAAAAACAAAGCAACAGAGCCTAGGCCACTTCCACTTATGGTCCTATAGCTTAGGGAAATTAAAATCAAAAAGACACAGCCACCCCAAAGTTTGGGACGCCTCTGTTTACAAGAACCTCGTTTACCGTACAAGTTCAATATCACAGAAAGTGAAAAATGGATAAAGAACTTGTTGTACTTACGTACAATGCAGTATCACTCAGCAGTGAAATCTATGTCATCAGGCCCGTAGCAGCACAATGAGTGGATTCAGGTACGATGATTCTAACTGAAATAAGTCACACAGAAAAAGAAACATCATAAGATATCAGTAATACACGGAATGTAAACTTGGCTACACAGGAACTGAATTACAGAACAGAACAGGGTCTCAAATTTAGAAAACCAACTTATGCTTGTTTAAGGGTAAAGGTGAGTTGGGGTGCTGCATAAAACCAGAGATTGAAATGAGCACAGATAAAGTTCCTTAAGCCAAATATGGAATAGATAAGAGCTACTCCTTGCTCAACGAAATGGACTCAACACCGCATATTAAACGCCTAAGAATGTACCTGACTCTTAAGTATCTTAAAACCTATGGATTGCTATGTCTCCGAAAGAGAATCAAGCATGTGTACAGGGACATAAACGCAGCAGTGATAGGATTGGAGAGGTTCGGTGAGCAAATGAAGACCCTTTGAAGTCATATTGCATGGTACCCATTCCACGGGTTTCAACTACCCAGGTTTAAGGTATTCTTCCTTCAGCTAAAACATGCATGTGGAACCTAGAGTATGATCAACCATGTGATCGGGAGACGTGTTCAAATATGTCTCAGTTTTCGTACCCTGGTACTCGGGTGCAACATTCCAGACGCTTTACTAACACTCTCCCGACTTGGAGAGTCAGTCCCTTTAACCTCCTGTTTGGCCCAGTTTGCAATTTCTGCGGAAGATGAACAGGAATAGCGAGAACCAATGAGAGACTAGCTGGAGGTGTCTGGACGGGCAAATTTAACTCTCATTTCCCACCAGGAAGAGGAAATAACCAAAGGCTCAGCGTGCCGTGCCGGAACCAGATTAGGGCCTGAAGCCATCCTGCGGTGTTGCGGCCAGCTCACAAGAAAACGAGTTGAAGAAAGGAGCTCAGGGGCACTGTAATTCACAAACCTGCAGAGTTATAAATGACAACTATCGTCCAAAAATATACTGAAGTAAGGCTGCCAAGAGGACTTGAAAGCGGGGCAGAATTGCAGGAAACCGATTTCAGGAGGTAGACTGGAATTGCATTGAAAGCATAGGAAAAGAGGCAGAACGTCCACAATGATGCACTTGGCCAAAAAGGGCGTATGCATTTTTTCCTGAATATATTCAGGAAAAAACGCATACGCCCTTTTTGGCCAACCAAGCAAGCTTGCAAAGGAAATCTGCACTACAATGAAGTCTCACTTCCCCCCGGTCAAAAGGGCCATCTGAAAAAAGTGTAAAATCCAGAAAGGCAGGACAGGCCATGGAGAACTGGGAGCCTTGTTATGCTGATGGGCGGGATGTAAACTGCCAACAGACACTCGGGAGAAGTGTATGGTGTTTCCTGAAACATCTAAAAAACAAAGCAACAGAGCCTAGGGCACTTCCACTTATGGTCCTATAGCTTAGGGAAACTAAAATCAAAAAGACACAGCCACCCCAATGTTTGGGACGCCTCTGTTTACAAGAACCTCGTTTACCGTACAAGTTCAATATCACAGAAAGTGAAAAATGGATAAAGAACTTGTGGTACTTACGTACAATGCAGTATCACTCAGCAGTGAAATCTATGTCATCAGGCCCGTAGCAGCACAATGAGTGGATTCAGGTACGATGATTCTAACTGAAATAAGTCACACAGAAAAAGAAACATCATAAGATATCAGTAATACACGGAATGTAAACTTGGCTACACAGGAACTGAATTACAGAACAGAACAGGGTCTCAAATTTAGAAAACCAACTTATGCTTGTTTAAGGGTAAAGGTGAGTTGGGGTGCTGCATAAAACCAGAGATTGAAATGAGCACAGATAAAGTTCCTTAAGCCAAATATGGAATAGACAAGAGCTACTCCTTGCTCAACGAAATGGACTCAACACCGCATATTAAACGCCTAAGAATGTACCTGACTCTTAAGTATCTTAAAACCTATGGATTGCTATGTCTCCGAAAGAGAATCAAGCATGTGTACAGGGACATAAACGCAGCAGTGATAGGATTGGAGAGGTTCGGTGAGCAAATGAAGACCCTTTGAAGTCATATTGCATGGTACCCATTCCACGGGTTTCAACTACCCAGGTTTAAGGTATTCTTCCTTCAGCTAAAACATGCATGTGGAACCTAGAGTATGATCAACCATGTGATCGGGAGACGTGTTCAAATATGTCTCAGTTTTCATACCCTGGTACTCGGGTGCAACATTCCAGACGCTTTACTAACACTCTCCCGACTTGGAGAGTCAGTCCCTTTAACCTCCTGTTTGGCCCAGTTTGCAATTTCTGCGGAAGATGAACAGGAATAGCGAGAACCAATGAGAGACTAGCTGGAGGTGTCTGGACGGGCAAATTTAACTCTCATTTCCCACCAGGAAGAGGAAATAACCAAAGGCTCAGCGTGCCGTGCCGGAACCAGATTAGGGCCTGAAGCCATCCTGCGGTGTTGCGGCCAGCTCACAAGAAAACGAGTTGAAGAAAGGAGCTCAGGGGCACTGTAATTCACAAACCTGCAGAGTTATAAATGACAACTATCGTCCAAAAATATACTGAAGTAAGGCTGCCAAGAGGACTTGAAAGCGGGGCAGAATTGCAGGAAACCGATTTCAGGAGGTAGACTGGAATTGCATTGAAAGCATAGGAAAAGAGGCAGAACGTCCACAATGATGCACTTGGCCAAAAAGGGCGTATGCATTTTTTCCTGAATATATTCAGGAAAAAACGCATACGCCCTTTTTGGCCAACCAAGCAAGCTTGCAAAGGAAATCTGCACTACAATGAAGTCTCACTTCCCCCCGGTCAAAAGGGCCATCTGAAAAAAGTGTAAAATCCAGAAAGGCAGGACAGGCCATGGAGAACTGGGAGCCTTGTTATGCTGATGGGCGGGATGTAAACTGCCAACAGACACTCGGGAGAAGTGTATGGTGTTTCCTGAAACATCTAAAAAACAAAGCAACAGAGCCTAGGGCACTTCCACTTATGGTCCTATAGCTTAGGGAAACTAAAATCAAAAAGACACAGCCACCCCAATGTTTGGGACGCCTCTGTTTACAAGAACCTCGTTTACCGTACAAGTTCAATATCACAGAAAGTGAAAAATGGATAAAGAACTTGTGGTACTTACGTACAATGCAGTATCACTCAGCAGTGAAATCTATGTCATCAGGCCCGTAGCAGCACAATGAGTGGATTCAGGTACGATGATTCTAACTGAAATAAGTCACACAGAAAAAGAAACATCATAAGATATCAGTAATACACGGAATGTAAACTTGGCTACACAGGAACTGAATTACAGAACAGAACAGGGTCTCAAATTTAGAAAACCAACTTATGCTTGTTTAAGGGTAAAGGTGAGTTGGGGTGCTGCATAAAACCAGAGATTGAAATGAGCACAGATAAAGTTCCTTAAGCCAAATATGGAATAGACAAGAGCTACTCCTTGCTCAACGAAATGGACTCAACACCGCATATTAAACGCCTAAGAATGTACCTGACTCTTAAGTATCTTAAAACCTATGGATTGCTATGTCTCCGAAAGAGAATCAAGCATGTGTACAGGGACATAAACGCAGCAGTGATAGGATTGGAGAGGTTCGGTGAGCAAATGAAGACCCTTTGAAGTCATATTGCATGGTACCCATTCCACGGGTTTCAACTACCCAGGTTTAAGGTATTCTTCCTTCAGCTAAAACATGCATGTGGAACCTAGAGTATGATCAACCATGTGATCGGGAGACGTGTTCAAATATGTCTCAGTTTTCGTACCCTGGTACTCGGGTGCAACATTCCAGACGCTTTACTAACACTCTCCCGACTTGGAGAGTCAGTCCCTTTAACCTCCTGTTTGGCCCAGTTTGCAATTTCTGCGGAAGATGAACAGGAATAGCGAGAACCAATGAGAGACTAGCTGGAGGTGTCTGGACGGGCAAATTTAACTCTCATTTCCCACCAGGAAGAGGAAATAACCAAAGGCTCAGCGTGCCGTGCCGGAACCAGATTAGGGCCTGAAGCCATCCTGCGGTGTTGCGGCCAGCTCACAAGAAAACGAGTTGAAGAAAGGAGCTCAGGGGCACTGTAATTCACAAACCTGCAGAGTTATAAATGACAACTATCGTCCAAAAATATACTGAAGTAAGGCTGCCAAGAGGACTTGAAAGCGGGGCAGAATTGCAGGAAACCGATTTCAGGAGGTAGACTGGAATTGCATTGAAAGCATAGGAAAAGAGGCAGAACGTCCACAATGATGCACTTGGCCAAAAAGGGCGTATGCATTTTTTCCTGAATATATTCAGGAAAAAACGCATACGCCCTTTTTGGCCAACCAAGCAAGCTTGCAAAGGAAATCTGCACTACAATGAAGTCTCACTTCCCCCCGGTCAAAAGGGCCATCTGAAAAAAGTGTAAAATCCAGAAAGGCAGGACAGGCCATGGAGAACTGGGAGCCTTGTTATGCTGATGGGCGGGATGTAAACTGCCAACAGACACTCGGGAGAAGTGTATGGTGTTTCCTGAAACATCTAAAAAACAAAGCAACAGAGCCTAGGCCACTTCCACTTATGGTCCTATAGCTTAGGGAAACTAAAATCAAAAAGACACAGCCACCCCAAAGTTTGGGACGCCTCTGTTTACAAGAACCTCGTTTACCGTACAAGTTCAATATCACAGAAAGTGAAAAATGGATAAAGAACTTGTGGTACTTACGTACAATGCAGTATCACTCAGCAGTGAAATCTATGTCATCAGGCCCGTAGCAGCACAATGAGTGGATTCAGGTACGATGATTCTAACTGAAATAAGTCACACAGAAAAAGAAACATCATAAGATATCAGTAATACACGGAATGTAAACTTGGCTACACAGGAACTGAATTACAGAACAGAACAGGGTCTCAAATTTAGAAAACCAACTTATGCTTGTTTAAGGGTAAAGGTGAGTTGGGGTGCTGCATAAAACCAGAGATTGAAATGAGCACAGATAAAGTTCCTTAAGCCAAATATGGAATAGACAAGAGCTACTCCTTGCTCAACGAAATGGACTCAACACCGCATATTAAACGCCTAAGAATGTACCTGACTCTTAAGTATCTTAAAACCTATGGATTGCTATGTCTCCGAAAGAGAATCAAGCATGTGTACAGGGACATAAACGCAGCAGTGATAGGATTGGAGAGGTTCGGTGAGCAAATGAAGACCCTTTGAAGTCATATTGCATGGTACCCATTCCACGGGTTTCAACTACCCAGGTTTAAGGTATTCTTCCTTCAGCTAAAACATGCATGTGGAACCTAGAGTATGATCAACCATGTGATCGGGAGACGTGTTCAAATATGTCTCAGTTTTCGTACCCTGGTACTCGGGTGCAACATTCCAGACGCTTTACTAACACTCTCCCGACTTGGAGAGTCAGTCCCTTTAACCTCCTGTTTGGCCCAGTTTGCAATTTCTGCGGAAGATGAACAGGAATAGCGAGAACCAATGAGAGACTAGCTGGAGGTGTCTGGACGGGCAAATTTAACTCTCATTTCCCACCAGGAAGAGGAAATAACCAAAGGCTCAGCGTGCCGTGCCGGAACCAGATTAGGGCCTGAAGCCATCCTGCGGTGTTGCGGCCAGCTCACAAGAAAACGAGTTGAAGAAAGGAGCTCAGGGGCACTGTAATTCACAAACCTGCAGAGTTATAAATGACAACTATCGTCCAAAAATATACTGAAGTAAGGCTGCCAAGAGGACTTGAAAGCGGGGCAGAATTGCAGGAAACCGATTTCAGGAGGTAGACTGGAATTGCATTGAAAGCATAGGAAAAGAGGCAGAACGTCCACAATGATGCACTTGGCCAAAAAGGGCGTATGCGTTTTTTCCTGAATATATTCAGGAAAAAACGCATACGCCCTTTTTGGCCAACCAAGCAAGCTTGCAAAGGAAATCTGCACTACAATGAAGTCTCACTTCCCCCCGGTCAAAAGGGCCATCTGAAAAAAGTGTAAAATCCAGAAAGGCAGGACAGGCCATGGAGAACTGGGAGCCTTGTTATGCTGATGGGCGGGATGTAAACTGCCAACAGACACTCGGGAGAAGTGTATGGTGTTTCCTGAAACATCTAAAAAACAAAGCAACAGAGCCTAGGCCACTTCCACTTATGGTCCTATAGCTTAGGGAAATTAAAATCAAAAAGACACAGCCACCCCAATGTTTGGGACGCCTCTGTTTACAAGAACCTCGTTTACCGTACAAGTTCAATATCACAGAAAGTGAAAAATGGATAAAGAACTTGTGGTACTTACGTACAATGCAGTATCACTCAGCAGTGAAATCTATGCCATCAGGCCCGTAGCAGCACAATGAGTGGATTCAGGTACGATGATTCTAACTGAAATAAGTCACACAGAAAAAGAAACATCATAAGATATCAGTAATACACGGAATGTAAACTTGGCTACACAGGAACTGAATTACAGAACAGAACAGGGTCTCAAATTTAGAAAACCAACTTATGCTTGTTTAAGGGTAAAGGTGAGTTGGGGTGCTGCATAAAACCAGAGATTGAAATGAGCACAGATAAAGTTCCTTAAGCCAAATATGGAATAGACAAGAGCTACTCCTTGCTCAGCGAAATGGACTCAACACCGCATATTAAACGCCTAAGAATGTACCTGACTCTTAAGTATCTTAAAACCTATGGATTGCTATGTCTCCGAAAGAGAATCAAGCATGTGTACAGGGACATAAACGCAGCAGTGATAGGATTGGAGAGGTTCGGTGAGCAAATGAAGACCCTTTGAAGTCATATTGCATGGTACCCATTCCACGGGTTTCAACTACCAAGGTTTAAGGTATTCTTCCTTCAGCTAAAACATGCATGTGGAACCTAGAGTATGATCAACCATGTGATCGGGAGACGTGTTCAAATATGTCTCAGTTTTCGTACCCTGGTACTCGGGTGCAACATTCCAGATGCTTTACTAACACTCTCCCGACTTGGAGAGTCAGTCCCTTTAACCTCCTGTTTGGCCCAGTTTGCAATTTCTGCGGAAGATGAACAGGAATAGCGAGAACCAATGAGAGACTAGCTGGAGGTGTCTGGACGGGCAAATTTAACTCTCATTTCCCACCAGGAAGAGGAAATAACCAAAGGCTCAGCGTGCCGTGCCGGAACCAGATTAGGGCCTGAAGCCATCCTGCGGTGTTGCGGCCAGCTCACAAGAAAACGAGTTGAAGAAAGGAGCTCAGGGGCACTGTAATTCACAAACCTGCAGAGTTATAAATGACAACTATCGTCCAAAAATATACTGAAGTAAGGCTGCCAAGAGGACTTGAAAGTGGGGCAGAATTGCAGGAAACCGATTTCAGGAGGTAGACTGGAATTGCATTGAAAGCATAGGAAAAGAGGCAGAACGTCCACAATGATGCACTTGGCCAAAAAGGGCGTATGCGTTTTTTCCTGAATATATTCAGGAAAAAACGCATACGCCCTTTTTGGCCAACCAAGCAAGCTTGCAAAGGAAATCTGCACTACAATGAAGTCTCACTTCCCCCCGGTCAAAAGGGCCATCTGGAAAAAGTGTAAAATCCAGAAAGGCAGGACAGGCCATGGAGAACTGGGAGCCTTGTTATGCTGATGGGCGGGATGTAAACTGCCAACAGACACTCGGGAGAAGTGTATGGTGTTTCCTGAAACATCTAAAAAACAAAGCAACAGAGCCTAGGGCACTTCCACTTATGGTCCTATAGCTTAGGGAAATTAAAATCAAAAAGACACAGCCACCCCAATGTTTGGGACGCCTCTGTTTACAAGAACCTCGTTTACCGTACAAGTTCAATATCACAGAAAGTGAAAAATGGATAAAGAACTTGTGGTACTTACGTACAATGCAGTATCACTCAGCAGTGAAATCTATGTCATCAGGCCCGTAGCAGCACAATGAGTGGATTCAGGTACGATGATTCTAACTGAAATAAGTCACACAGAAAAAGAAACATCATAAGATATCAGTAATACACGGAATGTAAACTTGGCTACACAGGAACTGAATTACAGAACAGAACAGGGTCTCAAATTTAGAAAACCAACTTATGCTTGTTTAAGGGTAAAGGTGAGTTGGGGTGCTGCATAAAACCAGAGATTGAAATGAGCACAGATAAAGTTCCTTAAGCCAAATATGGAATAGACAAGAGCTACTCCTTGCTCAACGAAATGGACTCAACACCGCATATTAAACGCCTAAGAATGTACCTGACTCTTAAGTATCTTAAAACCTATGGATTGCTATGTCTCCGAAAGAGAATCAAGCATGTGTACAGGGACATAAACGCAGCAGTGATAGGATTGGAGAGGTTCGGTGAGCAAATGAAGACCCTTTGAAGTCATATTGCATGGTACCCATTCCACGGGTTTCAACTACCCAGGTTTAAGGTATTCTTCCTTCAGCTAAAACATGCATGTGGAACCTAGAGTATGATCAACCATGTGATCGGGAGACGTGTTCAAATATGTCTCAGTTTTCGTACCCTGGTACTCGGGTGCAACATTCCAGACGCTTTACTAACACTCTCCCGACTTGGAGAGTCAGTCCCTTTAACCTCCTGTTTGGCCCAGTTTGCAATTTCTGCGGAAGATGAACAGGAATAGCGAGAACCAATGAGAGACTAGCTGGAGGTGTCTGGACGGGCAAATTTAACTCTCATTTCCCACCAGGAAGAGGAAATAACCAAAGGCTCAGCGTGCCGTGCCGGAACCAGATTAGGGCCTGAAGCCATCCTGCGGTGTTGCGGCCAGCTCACAAGAAAACGAGTTGAAGAAAGGAGCTCAGGGGCACTGTAATTCACAAACCTGCAGAGTTATAAATGACAACTATCGTCCAAAAATATACTGAAGTAAGGCTGCCAAGAGGACTTGAAAGCGGGGCAGAATTGCAGGAAACCGATTTCAGGAGGTAGACTGGAATTGCATTGAAAGCATAGGAAAAGAGGCAGAACGTCCACAATGATGCACTTGGCCAAAAAGGGCGTATGCGTTTTTTCCTGAATATATTCAGGAAAAAACGCATACGCCCTTTTTGGCCAACCAAGCAAGCTTGCAAAGGAAATCTGCACTACAATGAAGTCTCACTTCCCCCCGGTCAAAAGGGCCATCTGAAAAAAGTGTAAAATCCAGAAAGGCAGGACAGGCCATGGAGAACTGGGAGCCTTGTTATGCTGATGGGCGGGATGTAAACTGCCAACAGACACTCGGGAGAAGTGTATGGTGTTTCCTGAAACATCTAAAAAACAAAGCAACAGAGCCTAGGCCACTTCCACTTATGGTCCTATAGCTTAGGGAAATTAAAATCAAAAAGACACAGCCACCCCAATGTTTGGGACGCCTCTGTTTACAAGAACCTCGTTTACCGTACAAGTTCAATATCACAGAAAGTGAAAAATGGATAAAGAACTTGTGGTACTTACGTACAATGCAGTATCACTCAGCAGTGAAATCTATGCCATCAGGCCCGTAGCAGCACAATGAGTGGATTCAGGTACGATGATTCTAACTGAAATAAGTCACACAGAAAAAGAAACATCATAAGATATCAGTAATACACGGAATGTAAACTTGGCTACACAGGAACTGAATTACAGAACAGAACAGGGTCTCAAATTTAGAAAACCAACTTATGCTTGTTTAAGGGTAAAGGTGAGTTGGGGTGCTGCATAAAACCAGAGATTGAAATGAGCACAGATAAAGTTCCTTAAGCCAAATATGGAATAGACAAGAGCTACTCCTTGCTCAGCGAAATGGACTCAACACCGCATATTAAACGCCTAAGAATGTACCTGACTCTTAAGTATCTTAAAACCTATGGATTGCTATGTCTCCGAAAGAGAATCAAGCATGTGTACAGGGACATAAACGCAGCAGTGATAGGATTGGAGAGGTTCGGTGAGCAAATGAAGACCCTTTGAAGTCATATTGCATGGTACCCATTCCACGGGTTTCAACTACCCAGGTTTAAGGTATTCTTCCTTCAGCTAAAACATGCATGTGGAACCTAGAGTATGATCAACCATGTGATCGGGAGACGTGTTCAAATATGTCTCAGTTTTCGTACCCTGGTACTCGGGTGCAACATTCCAGACGCTTTACTAACACTCTCCCGACTTGGAGAGTCAGTCCCTTTAACCTCCTGTTTGGCCCAGTTTGCAATTTCTGCGGAAGATGAACAGGAATAGCGAGAACCAATGAGAGACTAGCTGGAGGTGTCTGGACGGGCAAATTTAACTCTCATTTCCCACCAGGAAGAGGAAATAACCAAAGGCTCAGCGTGCCGTGCCGGAACCAGATTAGGGCCTGAAGCCATCCTGCGGTGTTGCGGCCAGCTCACAAGAAAACGAGTTGAAGAAAGGAGCTCAGGGGCACTGTAATTCACAAACCTGCAGAGTTATAAATGACAACTATCGTCCAAAAATATACTGAAGTAAGGCTGCCAAGAGGACTTGAAAGCGGGGCAGAATTGCAGGAAACCGATTTCAGGAGGTAGACTGGAATTGCATTGAAAGCATAGGAAAAGAGGCAGAACGTCCACAATGATGCACTTGGCCAAAAAGGGCGTATGCATTTTTTCCTGAATATATTCAGGAAAAAACGCATACGCCCTTTTTGGCCAACCAAGCAAGCTTGCAAAGGAAATCTGCACTACAATGAAGTCTCACTTCCCCCCGGTCAAAAGGGCCATCTGAAAAAAGTGTAAAATCCAGAAAGGCAGGACAGGCCATGGAGAACTGGGAGCCTTGTTATGCTGATGGGCGGGATGTAAACTGCCAACAGACACTCGGGAGAAGTGTATGGTGTTTCCTGAAACATCTAAAAAACAAAGCAACAGAGCCTAGGGCACTTCCACTTATGGTCCTATAGCTTAGGGAAATTAAAATCAAAAAGACACAGCCACCCCAATGTTTGGGACGCCTCTGTTTACAAGAACCTCGTTTACCGTACAAGTTCAATATCACAGAAAGTGAAAAATGGATAAAGAACTTGTGGTACTTACGTACAATGCAGTATCACTCAGCAGTGAAATCTATGCCATCAGGCCCGTAGCAGCACAATGAGTGGATTCAGGTACGATGATTCTAACTGAAATAAGTCACACAGAAAAAGAAACATCATAAGATATCAGTAATACACGGAATGTAAACTTGGCTACACAGGAACTGAATTACAGAACAGAACAGGGTCTCAAATTTAGAAAACCAACTTATGCTTGTTTAAGGGTAAAGGTGAGTTGGGGTGCTGCATAAAACCAGAGATTGAAATGAGCACAGATAAAGTTCCTTAAGCCAAATATGGAATAGACAAGAGCTACTCCTTGCTCAACGAAATGGACTCAACACCGCATATTAAACGCCTAAGAATGTACCTGACTCTTAAGTATCTTAAAACCTATGGATTGCTATGTCTCCGAAAGAGAATCAAGCATGTGTACAGGGACATAAACGCAGCAGTGATAGGATTGGAGAGGTTCGGTGAGCAAATGAAGACCCTTTGAAGTCATATTGCATGGTACCCATTCCACGGGTTTCAACTACCCAGGTTTAAGGTATTCTTCCTTCAGCTAAAACATGCATGTGGAACCTAGAGTATGATCAACCATGTGATCGGGAGACGTGTTCAAATATGTCTCAGTTTTCGTACCCTGGTACTCGGGTGCAACATTCCAGACGCTTTACTAACACTCTCCCGACTTGGAGAGTCAGTCCCTTTAACCTCCTGTTTGGCCCAGTTTGCAATTTCTGCGGAAGATGAACAGGAATAGCGAGAACCAATGAGAGACTAGCTGGAGGTGTCTGGACGGGCAAATTTAACTCTCATTTCCCACCAGGAAGAGGAAATAACCAAAGGCTCAGCGTGCCGTGCCGGAACCAGATTAGGGCCTGAAGCCATCCTGCGGTGTTGCGGCCAGCTCACAAGAAAACGAGTTGAAGAAAGGAGCTCAGGGGCACTGTAATTCACAAACCTGCAGAGTTATAAATGACAACTATCGTCCAAAAATATACTGAAGTAAGGCTGCCAAGAGGACTTGAAAGCGGGGCAGAATTGCAGGAAACCGATTTCAGGAGGTAGACTGGAATTGCATTGAAAGCATAGGAAAAGAGGCAGAACGTCCACAATGATGCACTTGGCCAAAAAGGGCGTATGCGTTTTTTCCTGAATATATTCAGGAAAAAACGCATACGCCCTTTTTGGCCAACCAAGCAAGCTTGCAAAGGAAATCTGCACTACAATGAAGTCTCACTTCCCCCCGGTCAAAAGGGCCATCTGAAAAAAGTGTAAAATCCAGAAAGGCAGGAGAGGCCATGGAGAACTGGGAGCCTTGTTATGCTGATGGGCGGGATGTAAACTGCCAACAGACACTCGGGAGAAGTGTATGGTGTTTCCTGAAACATCTAAAAAACAAAGCAACAGAGCCTAGGCCACTTCCACTTATGGTCCTATAGCTTAGGGAAATTAAAATCAAAAAGACACAGCCACCCCAAAGTTTGGGACGCCTCTGTTTACAAGAACCTCGTTTACCGTACAAGTTCAATATCACAGAAAGTGAAAAATGGATAAAGAACTTGTGGTACTTACGTACAATGCAGTATCACTCAGCAGTGAAATCTATGCCATCAGGCCCGTAGCAGCACAATGAGTGGATTCAGGTACGATGATTCTAACTGAAATAAGTCACACAGAAAAAGAAACATCATAAGATATCAGTAATACACGGAATGTAAACTTGGCTACACAGGAACTGAATTACAGAACAGAACAGGGTCTCAAATTTAGAAAACCAACTTATGCTTGTTTAAGGGTAAAGGTGAGTTGGGGTGCTGCATAAAACCAGAGATTGAAATGAGCACAGATAAAGTTCCTTAAGCCAAATATGGAATAGACAAGAGCTACTCCTTGCTCAACGAAATGGACTCAACACCGCATATTAAACGCCTAAGAATGTACCTGACTCTTAAGTATCTTAAAACCTATGGATTGCTATGTCTCCGAAAGAGAATCAAGCATGTGTACAGGGACATAAACGCAGCAGTGATAGGATTGGAGAGGTTCGGTGAGCAAATGAAGACCCTTTGAAGTCATATTGCATGGTACCCATTCCACGGGTTTCAACTACCCAGGTTTAAGGTATTCTTCCTTCAGCTAAAACATGCATGTGGAATCTAGAGTATGATCAACCATGTGATCGGGAGACGTGTTCAAATATGTCTCAGTTTTCGTACCCTGGTACTCGGGTACAACATTCCAGACGCTTTACTAACACTCTCCCGACTTGGAGAGTCAGTCCCTTTAAACTCCTGTTTGGCCCAGTTTGCAATTTCTGCGGAAGATGAACAGGAATAGCGAGAACCAATGAGAGACTAGCTGGAGGTGTCTGGACGGGCAAATTTAACTCTCATTTCCCACCAGGAAGAGGAAATAACCAAAGGCTCAGCGTGCCGTGCCGGAACCAGATTAGGGCCTGAAGCCATCCTGCGGTGTTGCGGCCAGCTCACAAGAAAACGAGTTGAAGAAAGGAGCTCAGGGGCACTGTAATTCACAAACCTGCAGAGTTATAAATGACAACTATCGTCCAAAAATATACTGAAGTAAGGCTGCCAAGAGGACTTGAAAGCGGGGCAGAATTGCAGGAAACCGATTTCAGGAGGTAGACTGGAATTGCATTGAAAGCATAGGAAAAGAGGCAGAACGTCCACAATGATGCACTTGGCCAAAAAGTGCGTATGCGTTTTTTCCTGAATATATTCAGGAAAAAACGCATACGCCCTTTTTGGCCAACCAAGCAAGCTTGCAAAGGAAATCTGCACTACAATGAAGTCTCACTTCCCCCCGGTCAAAAGGGCCATCTGAAAAAAGTGTAAAATCCAGAAAGGCAGGACAGGCCATGGAGAACTGGGAGCCTTGTTATGCTGATGGGCGGGATGTAAACTGCCAACAGACACTCGGGAGAAGTGTATGGTGTTTCCTGAAACATCTAAAAAACAAAGCAACAGAGCCTAGGGCACTTCCACTTATGGTCCTATAGCTTAGGGAAATTAAAATCAAAAAGACACAGCCACCCCAATGTTTGGGACGCCTCTGTTTACAAGAACCTCGTTTACCGTACAAGTTCAATATCACAGAAAGTGAAAAATGGATAAAGAACTTGTGGTACTTACGTACAATGCAGTATCACTCAGCAGTGAAATCTATGCCATCAGGCCCGTAGCAGCACAATGAGTGGATTCAGGTACGATGATTCTAACTGAAATAAGTCACACAGAAAAAGAAACATCATAAGATATCAGTAATACACGGAATGTAAACTTGGCTACACAGGAACTGAATTACAGAACAGAACAGGGTCTCAAATTTAGAAAACCAACTTATGCTTGTTTAAGGGTAAAGGTGAGTTGGGGTGCTGCATAAAACCAGAGATTGAAATGAGCACAGATAAAGTTCCTTAAGCCAAATATGGAATAGACAAGAGCTACTCCTTGCTCAACGAAATGGACTCAACACCGCATATTAAACGCCTAAGAATGTACCTGACTCTTAAGTATCTTAAAACCTATGGATTGCTATGTCTCCGAAAGAGAATCAAGCATGTGTACAGGGACATAAACGCAGCAGTGATAGGATTGGAGAGGTTCGGTGAGCAAATGAAGACCCTTTGAAGTCATATTGCATGGTACCCATTCCACGGGTTTCAACTACCCAGGTTTAAGGTATTCTTCCTTCAGCTAAAACATGCATGTGGAACCTAGAGTATGATCAACCATGTGATCGGGAGACGTGTTCAAATATGTCTCAGTTTTCGTACCCTGGTACTCGGGTGCAACATTCCAGACGCTTTACTAACACTCTCCCGACTTGGAGAGTCAGTCCCTTTAAACTCCTGTTTGGCCCAGTTTGCAATTTCTGCGGAAGATGAACAGGAATAGCGAGAACCAATGAGAGACTAGCTGGAGGTGTCTGGACGGGCAAATTTAACTCTCATTTCCCACCAGGAAGAGGAAATAACCAAAGGCTCAGCGTGCCGTGCCGGAACCAGATTAGGGCCTGAAGCCATCCTGCGGTGTTGCGGCCAGCTCACAAGAAAATGAGTTGAAGAAAGGAGCTCAGGGGCACTGTAATTCACAAACCTGCAGAGTTATAAATGACAACTATCGTCCAAAAATATACTGAAGTAAGGCTGCCAAGAGGACTTGAAAGCGGGGCAGAATTGCAGGAAACCGATTTCAGGAGGTAGACTGGAATTGCATTGAAAGCATAGGAAAAGAGGCAGAACGTCCACAATGATGCACTTGGCCAAAAAGGGCGTATGCATTTTTTCCTGAATATATTCAGGAAAAAACGCATACGCCCTTTTTGGCCAACCAAGCAAGCTTGCAAAGGAAATCTGCACTACAATGAAGTCTCACTTCCCCCCGGTCAAAAGGGCCATCTGAAAAAAGTGTAAAATCCAGAAAGGCAGGACAGGCCATGGAGAACTGGGAGCCTTGTTATGCTGATGGGCGGGATGTAAACTGCCAACAGACACTCGGGAGAAGTGTATGGTGTTTCCTGAAACATCTAAAAAACAAAGCAACAGAGCCTAGGCCACTTCCACTTATGGTCCTATAGCTTAGGGAAATTAAAATCAAAAAGACACAGCCACCCCAAAGTTTGGGACGCCTCTGTTTACAAGAACCTCGTTTACCGTACAAGTTCAATATCACAGAAAGTGAAAAATGGATAAAGAACTTGTGGTACTTACGTACAATGCAGTATCACTCAGCAGTGAAATCTATGTCATCAGGCCCGTAGCAGCACAATGAGTGGATTCAGGTACGATGATTCTAACTGAAATAAGTCACACAGAAAAAGAAACATCATAAGATATCAGTAATACACGGAATGTAAACTTGGCTACACAGGAACTGAATTACAGAACAGAACAGGGTCTCAAATTTAGAAAACCAACTTATGCTTGTTTAAGGGTAAAGGTGAGTTGGGGTGCTGCATAAAACCAGAGATTGAAATGAGCACAGATAAAGTTCCTTAAGCCAAATATGGAATAGACAAGAGCTACTCCTTGCTCAACGAAATGGACTCAACACCGCATATTAAACGCCTAAGAATGTACCTGACTCTTAAGTATCTTAAAACCTATGGATTGCTATGTCTCCGAAAGAGAATCAAGCATGTGTACAGGGACATAAACGCAGCAGTGATAGGATTGGAGAGGTTCGGTGAGCAAATGAAGACCCTTTGAAGTCATATTGCATGGTACCCATTCCACGGGTTTCAACTACCCAGGTTTAAGGTATTCTTCCTTCAGCTAAAACATGCATGTGGAACCTAGAGTATGATCAACCATGTGATCGGGAGACGTGTTCAAATATGTCTCAGTTTTCGTACCCTGGTACTCGGGTGCAACATTCCAGACGCTTTACTAACACTCTCCCGACTTGGAGAGTCAGTCCCTTTAACCTCCTGTTTGGCCCAGTTTGCAATTTCTGCGGAAGATGAACAGGAATAGCGAGAACCAATGAGAGACTAGCTGGAGGTGTCTGGACGGGCAAATTTAACTCTCATTTCCCACCAGGAAGAGGAAATAACCAAAGGCTCAGCGTGCCGTGCCGGAACCAGATTAGGGCCTGAAGCCATCCTGCGGTGTTGCGGCCAGCTCACAAGAAAACGAGTTGAAGAAAGGAGCTCAGGGGCACTGTAATTCACAAACCTGCAGAGTTATAAATGACAACTATCGTCCAAAAATATACTGAAGTAAGGCTGCCAAGAGGACTTGAAAGCGGGGCAGAATTGCAGGAAACCGATTTCAGGAGGTAGACTGGAATTGCATTGAAAGCATAGGAAAAGAGGCAGAACGTCCACAATGATGCACTTGGCCAAAAAGGGCGTATGCGTTTTTTCCTGAATATATTCAGGAAAAAACGCATACGCCCTTTTTGGCCAACCAAGCAAGCTTGCAAAGGAAATCTGCACTACAATGAAGTCTCACTTCCCCCCGGTCAAAAGGGCCATCTGAAAAAAGTGTAAAATCCAGAAAGGCAGGACAGGCCATGGACAACTGGGAGCCTTGTTATGCTGATGGGCGGGATGTAAACTGCCAACAGACACTCGGGAGAAGTGTATGGTGTTTCCTGAAACATCTAAAAAACAAAGCAACAGAGCCTAGGGCACTTCCACTTATGGTCCTATAGCTTAGGGAAATTAAAATCAAAAAGACACAGCCACCCCAATGTTTGGGACGCCTCTGTTTACAAGAACCTCGTTTACCGTACAAGTTCAATATCACAGAAAGTGAAAAATGGATAAAGAACTTGTGGTACTTACGTACAATGCAGTATCACTCAGCAGTGAAATCTATGCCATCAGGCCCGTAGCAGCACAATGAGTGGATTCAGGTACGATGATTCTAACTGAAATAAGTCACACAGAAAAAGAAACATCATAAGATATCAGTAATACACGGAATGTAAACTTGGCTACACAGGAACTGAATTACAGAACAGAACAGGGTCTCAAATTTAGAAAACCAACTTATGCTTGTTTAAGGGTAAAGGTGAGTTGGGGTGCTGCATAAAACCAGAGATTGAAATGAGCACAGATAAAGTTCCTTAAGCCAAATATGGAATAGACAAGAGCTACTCCTTGCTCAACGAAATGGACTCAACACCGCATATTAAACGCCTAAGAATGTACCTGACTCTTAAGTATCTTAAAACCTATGGATTGCTATGTCTCCGAAAGAGAATCAAGCATGTGTACAGGGACATAAACGCAGCAGTGATAGGATTGGAGAGGTTCGGTGAGCAAATGAAGACCCTTTGAAGTCATATTGCATGGTACCCATTCCACGGGTTTCAACTACCCAGGTTTAAGGTATTCTTCCTTCAGCTAAAACATGCATGTGGAACCTAGAGTATGATCAACCATGTGATCGGGAGACGTGTTCAAATATGTCTCAGTTTTCGTACCCTGGTACTCGGGTGCAACATTCCAGACGCTTTACTAACACTCTCCCGACTTGGAGAGTCAGTCCCTTTAACCTCCTGTTTGGCCCAGTTTGCAATTTCTGCGGAAGATGAACAGGAATAGCGAGAACCAATGAGAGACTAGCTGGAGGTGTCTGGACGGGCAAATTTAACTCTCATTTCCCACCAGGAAGAGGAAATAACCAAAGGCTCAGCGTGCCGTGCCGGAACCAGATTAGGGCCTGAAGCCATCCTGCGGTGTTGCGGCCAGCTCACAAGAAAACGAGTTGAAGAAAGGAGCTCAGGGGCACTGTAATTCACAAACCTGCAGAGTTATAAATGACAACTATCGTCCAAAAATATACTGAAGTAAGGCTGCCAAGAGGACTTGAAAGCGGGGCAGAATTGCAGGAAACCGATTTCAGGAGGTAGACTGGAATTGCATTGAAAGCATAGGAAAAGAGGCAGAACGTCCACAATGATGCACTTGGCCAAAAAGTGCGTATGCGTTTTTTCCTGAATATATTCAGGAAAAAACGCATACGCCCTTTTTGGCCAACCAAGCAAGCTTGCAAAGGAAATCTGCACTACAATGAAGTCTCACTTCCCCCCGGTCAAAAGGGCCATCTGAAAAAAGTGTAAAATCCAGAAAGGCAGGACAGGCCATGGAGAACTGGGAGCCTTGTTATGCTGATGGGCGGGATGTAAACTGCCAACAGACACTCGGGAGAAGTGTATGGTGTTTCCTGAAACATCTAAAAAACAAAGCAACAGAGCCTAGGGCACTTCCACTTATGGTCCTATAGCTTAGGGAAATTAAAATCAAAAAGACACAGCCACCCCAATGTTTGGGACGCCTCTGTTTACAAGAACCTCGTTTACCGTACAAGTTCAATATCACAGAAAGTGAAAAATGGATAAAGAACTTGTGGTACTTACGTACAATGCAGTATCACTCAGCAGTGAAATCTATGCCATCAGGCCCGTAGCAGCACAATGAGTGGATTCAGGTACGATGATTCTAACTGAAATAAGTCACACAGAAAAAGAAACATCATAAGATATCAGTAATACACGGAATGTAAACTTGGCTACACAGGAACTGAATTACAGAACAGAACAGGGTCTCAAATTTAGAAAACCAACTTATGCTTGTTTAAGGGTAAAGGTGAGTTGGGGTGCTGCATAAAACCAGAGATTGAAATGAGCACAGATAAAGTTCCTTAAGCCAAATATGGAATAGACAAGAGCTACTCCTTGCTCAACGAAATGGACTCAACACCGCATATTAAACGCCTAAGAATGTACCTGACTCTTAAGTATCTTAAAACCTATGGATTGCTATGTCTCCGAAAGAGAATCAAGCATGTGTACAGGGACATAAACGCAGCAGTGATAGGATTGGAGAGGTTCGGTGAGCAAATGAAGACCCTTTGAAGTCATATTGCATGGTACCCATTCCACGGGTTTCAACTACCCAGGTTTAAGGTATTCTTCCTTCAGCTAAAACATGCATGTGGAACCTAGAGTATGATCAACCATGTGATCGGGAGACGTGTTCAAATATGTCTCAGTTTTCGTACCCTGGTACTCGGGTGCAACATTCCAGACGCTTTACTAACACTCTCCCGACTTGGAGAGTCAGTCCCTTTAAACTCCTGTTTGGCCCAGTTTGCAATTTCTGCGGAAGATGAACAGGAATAGCGAGAACCAATGAGAGACTAGCTGGAGGTGTCTGGACGGGCAAATTTAACTCTCATTTCCCACCAGGAAGAGGAAATAACCAAAGGCTCAGCGTGCCGTGCCGGAACCAGATTAGGGCCTGAAGCCATCCTGCGGTGTTGCGGCCAGCTCACAAGAAAACGAGTTGAAGAAAGGAGCTCAGGGGCACTGTAATTCACAAACCTGCAGAGTTATAAATGACAACTATCGTCCAAAAATATACTGAAGTAAGGCTGCCAAGAGGACTTGAAAGCGGGGCAGAATTGCAGGAAACCGATTTCAGGAGGTAGACTGGAATTGCATTGAAAGCATAGGAAAAGAGGCAGAACGTCCACAATGATGCACTTGGCCAAAAAGGGCGTATGCGTTTTTTCCTGAATATATTCAGGAAAAAACGCATACGCCCTTTTTGGCCAACCAAGCAAGCTTGCAAAGGAAATCTGCACTACAATGAAGTCTCACTTCCCCCCGGTCAAAAGGGCCATCTGAAAAAAGTGTAAAATCCAGAAAGGCAGGACAGGCCATGGAGAACTGGGAGCCTTGTTATGCTGATGGGCGGGATGTAAACTGCCAACAGACACTCGGGAGAAGTGTATGGTGTTTCCTGAAACATCTAAAAAACAAAGCAACAGAGCCTAGGCCACTTCCACTTATGGTCCTATAGCTTAGGGAAATTAAAATCAAAAAGACACAGCCACCCCAATGTTTGGGACGCCTCTGTTTACAAGAACCTCGTTTACCGTACAAGTTCAATATCACAGAAAGTGAAAAATGGATAAAGAACTTGTTGTACTTACGTACAATGCAGTATCACTCAGCAGTGAAATCTATGTCATCAGGCCCGTAGCAGCACAATGAGTGGATTCAGGTACGATGATTCTAACTGAAATAAGTCACACAGAAAAAGAAACATCATAAGATATCAGTAATACACGGAATGTAAACTTGGCTACACAGGAACTGAATTACAGAACAGAACAGGGTCTCAAATTTAGAAAACCAACTTATGCTTGTTTAAGGGTAAAGGTGAGTTGGGGTGCTGCATAAAACCAGAGATTGAAATGAGCACAGATAAAGTTCCTTAAGCCAAATATGGAATAGATAAGAGCTACTCCTTGCTCAACGAAATGGACTCAACACCGCATATTAAACGCCTAAGAATGTACCTGACTCTTAAGTATCTTAAAACCTATGGATTGCTATGTCTCCGAAAGAGAATCAAGCATGTGTACAGGGACATAAACGCAGCAGTGATAGGATTGGAGAGGTTCGGTGAGCAAATGAAGACCCTTTGAAGTCATATTGCATGGTACCCATCCCACGGGTTTCAACTACCCAGGTTTAAGGTATTCTTCCTTCAGCTAAAACATGCATGTGGAACCTAGAGTATGATCAACCATGTGATCGGGAGACGTGTTCAAATATGTCTCAGTTTTCGTACCCTGGTACTCGGGTGCAACATTCCAGACGCTTTACTAACACTCTCCCGACTTGGAGAGTCAGTCCCTTTAACCTCCTGTTTGGCCCAGTTTGCAATTTCTGCGGAAGATGAACAGGAATAGCGAGAACCAATGAGAGACTAGCTGGAGGTGTCTGGACGGGCAAATTTAACTCCCATTTCCCACCAGGAAGAGGAAATAACCAAAGGCTCAGCGTGCCGTGCCGGAACCAGATTAGGGCCTGAAGCCATCCTGCGGTGTTGCGGCCAGCTCACAAGAAAACGAGTTGAAGAAAGGAGCTCAGGGGCACTGTAATTCACAAACCTGCAGAGTTATAAATGACAACTATCGTCCAAAAATATACTGAAGTAAGGCTGCCAAGAGGACTTGAAAGCGGGGCAGAATTGCAGGAAACCGATTTCAGGAGGTAGACTGGAATTGCATTGAAAGCATAGGAAAAGAGGCAGAACGTCCACAATGATGCACTTGGCCAAAAAGGGCGTATGCGTTTTTTCCTGAATATATTCAGGAAAAAACACATACGCCCTTTTTGGCCAACCAAGCAAGCTTGCAAAGGAAATCTGCACTACAATGAAGTCTCACTTCCCCCCGGTCAAAAGGGCCATCTGAAAAAAGTGTAAAATCCAGAAAGGCAGGACAGGCCATGGAGAACTGGGAGCCTTGTTATGCTGATGGGCGGGATGTAAATTGCCAACAGACACTCGGGAGAAGTGTATGGTGTTTCCTGAAACATCTAAAAAACAAAGCAACAGAGCCTAGGGCACTTCCACTTATGGTCCTATAGCTTAGGGAAATTAAAATAAAAAAGATACAGCCACCCCAATGTTTGGGACGCCTCTGTTTACAAGAACCTCGTTTACCGTACAAGTTCAATATCACAGAAAGTGAAAAATGGATAAAGAACTTGTGGTACTTACGTACAATGCAGTATCACTCAGCAGTGAAATCTATGTCATCAGGCCCGTAGCAGCACAATGAGTGGATTCAGGTACGATGATTCTAACTGAAATAAGTCACACAGAAAAAGAAACATCATACGATATCAGTAATACACGGAATGTCAACTTGGCTACACAGGAACTGAATTACAGAACAGAACAGGGTCTCAAATTTAGAAAACCAACTTATGCTTGTTTAAGGGTAAAGGTGAGTTGGGGTGCTGCATAAAACCAGAGATTGAAATGAGCACAGATAAAGTTCCTTAAGCCAAATATGGAATAGACAAGAGCTACTCCTTGCTCAACGAAATGGACTCAACACCGCATATTAAACGCCTAAGAATGTACCTGACTCTTAAGTATCTTAAAACCTATGGATTGCTATGTCTCCGAAAGAGAATCAAGCATGTGTACAGGGACATAAACGCAGCAGTGATAGGATTGGAGAGGTTCGGTGAGCCAATGAAGACCCTTTGAAGTCATATTGCATGGTACCCATCCCACGGGTTTCAACTACCCAGGTTTAAGGTATTCTTCCTTCAGCTAAAACATGCATGTGGAACCTAGAGTATGATCAACCATGTGATCGGGAGACGTGTTCAAATATGTCTCAGTTTTCGTACCCTGGTACTCGGGTGCAACATTCCAGACGCTTTACTAACACTCTCCCGACTTGGAGAGTCAGTCCCTTTAACCTCCTGTTTGGCCCAGTTTGCAATTTCTGCGGAAGATGAACAGGAATAGCGAGAACCAATGAGAGACTAGCTGGAGGTGTCTGGACGGGCAAATTTAACTCCCATTTCCCACCAGGAAGAGGAAATAACCAAAGGCTCAGCGTGCCGTGCCGGAACCAGATTAGGGCCTGAAGCCATCCTGCGGTGTTGCGGCCAGCTCACAAGAAAACGAGTTGAAGAAAGGAGCTCAGGGGCACTGTAATTCACAAACCTGCAGAGTTATAAATGACAACGATCGTCCAAAAATATACTGAAGTAAGGCTGCCAAGAGGACTTGAAAGCGGGGCAGAATTGCAGGAAACCGATTTCAGGAGGTAGACTGGAATTGCATTGAAAGCATAGGAAAAGAGGCAGAACGTCCACAATGATGCACTTGGCCAAAAAGGGCGTATGCGTTTTTTCCTGAATATATTCAGGAAAAAACGCATACGCCCTTTTTGGCCAACCAAGCAAGCTTGCAAAGGAAATCTGCACTACAATGAAGTCTCACTTCCCCCCGGTCAAAAGGGCCATCTGCAAAAAGTGTAAAATCCAGAAAGGCAGGACAGGCCATGGAGAACTGGGAGCCTTGTTATGCTGATGGGCGGGATGTAAATTGCCAACAGACACTTGGGAGAAGTGTATGGTGTTTCCTGAAACATCTAAAAAACAAAGCAACAGAGCCTAGGGCACTCCAACTTATGGTCCTATAGCTTAGGGAAATTAAAATCAAAAAGATACAGCCACCCCAATGTTTGGGACGCCTCTGTTTACAAGAACCTCGTTTACCGTACAAGTTCAATATCACAGAAAGTGAAAAATGGATAAAGAACTTGTGGTACTTACGTACAATGCAGTATCACTCAGCAGTGAAATCTATGTCATCAGGCCCGTAGCAGCACAATGAGTGGATTCAGGTACGATGATTCTAACTGAGATAAGTCACACAGAAAAAGAAACATCATACGATATCAGTAATACACGGAATGTCAACTTGGCTACACAGGAACTGAATTACAGAACAGAACAGGGTCTCAAATTTAGAAAACCAACTTATGCTTGTTTAAGGGTAAAGGTGAGTTGGGGTGCTGCATAAAACCAGAGATTGAAATGAGCACAGATAAAGTTCCTTAAGCCAAATATGGAATAGACAAGAGCTACTCCTTGCTCAACGAAATGGACTCAACACCGCATATTAAACGCCTAAGAATGTACCTGACTCTTAAGTATCTTAAAACCTATGGATTGCTATGTCTCCGAAAGAGAATCAAGCATGTGTACAGGGACATAAATGCAGCAGTGATAGGATTGGAGAGGTTCGGTGAGCAAATGAAGACCCTTTGAAGTCATATTGCATGGTACCCATTCCACGGGTTTCAACTACCCAGGTTTAAGGTATTCTTCCTTCAGCTAAAACATGCATGTGGAACCTAGAGTATGATCAACCATGTGATCGGGAGACGTGTTCAAATATGTCTCAGTTTTCGTATCCTGGTACTCGGGTGCAACATTCCAGACGCTTTACTAACACTCTCCCGACTTGGAGAGTCAGTCCCTTTAACCTCCTGTTTGGCCCAGTTTGCAATTTCTGCGGAAGATGAACAGGAATAGCGAGAACCAATGAGAGACTAGCTGGAGGTGTCTGGACGGGCAAATTTAACTCTCATTTCCCACCAGGAAGAGGAAATAACCAAAGGCTCAGCGTGCCGTGCCGGAACCAGATTAGGGCCTGGGGCCATCCTGCGGTGTTGCGGCCAGCTCACAAGAAAGTGAGTTGAAGAAAGGAGCTCAGGGGCACTGTAATTCACAAACCTGCAGAGTTATAAATGACAACTATCGTCCAAAAATATACTGAAGTAAGGCTGCCAAGAGGACTTGAAAGCGGGGCAGAATTGCAGGAAACCGATTTCAGGAGGTAGACTGGAATTGCATTGAAAGCATAGGAAAAGAGGCAGAACGTCCACAATGATGCACTTGGCCAAAAAGGGCGTATGCGTTTTTTCCTGAATATATTCAGGAAAAAACGCATACGCCCTTTTTGGCCAACCAAGCAAGCTTGCAAAGGAAATCTGCACTACAATGAAGTCTCACTTCCCCCCGGTCAAAAGGGCCATCTGAAAAAAGTGTAAAATCCAGAAAGGCAGGACAGGCCATGGAGAACTGGGAGCCTTGTTATGCTGATGGGCGGGATGTAAATTGTCAACAGACACTCGGGAGAAGTGTATGGTGTTTCCTGAAACATCTAAAAAACAAAGCAACAGAGCCTAGGGCACTTCCACTTATGGTCCTATAGCTTAGGGAAATTAAAATCAAAAAGATACAGCCACCCCAATGTTTGGGACGCCTCTGTTTACAAGAACCTCGTTTACCGTACAAGTTCAATATCACAGAAAGTGAAAAATGGATAAAGAACTTGTGGTACTTACGTACAATGCAGTATCACTCAGCAGTGAAATCTATGTCATCAGGCCCGTAGCAGCACAATGAGTGGATTCAGGTACGATGATTCTAACTGAAATAAGTCACACAGAAAAAGAAACATCATACGATATCAGTAATACACGGAATGTCAACTTGGCTACACAGGAACTGAATTACAGAACAGAACAGGGTCTCAAATTTAGAAAACCAACTTATGCTTGTTTAAGGGTAAAGGTGAGTTGGGGTGCTGCATAAAACCAGAGATTGAAATGAGCACAGATAAAGTTCCTTAAGCCAAATATGGAATAGACAAGAGCTACTCCTTGCTCAACGAAATGGACTCAACACCGCATATTAAACGCCTAAGAATGTACCTGACTCTTAAGTATCTTAAAACCTATGGATTGCTATGTCTCCGAAAGAGAATCAAGCATGTGTACAGGGACATAAACGCAGCAGTGATAGGATTGGAGAGGTTCGGTGAGCAAATGAAGAGCCTTTGAAGTCATATTGCATGGTACCCATTCCACGGGTTTCAACTACCCAGGTTTAAGGTATTCTTCCTTCAGCTAAAACATGCATGTGGAACCTAGAGTATGATCAACCATGTGATCGGGAGACGTGTTCAAATATGTCTCAGTTTTCGTACCCTGGTACTCGGGTGCAACATTCCAGACGCTTTACTAACACTCTCCCGACTTGGAGAGTCAGTCCCTTTAACCTCCTGTTTGGCCCAGTTTGCAATTTCTGCGGAAGATGAACAGGAATAGCGAGAACCAATGAGAGACTAGCTGGAGGTGTCTGGACGGGCAAATTTAACTCTCATTTCCCACCAGGAAGAGGAAATAACCAAAGGCTCAGCGTGCCGTGCCGGAACCAGATTAGGGCCTGAAGCCATCCTGCGGTGTTGCGGCCAGCTCACAAGAAAGCGAGTTGAAGAAAGGAGCTCAGGGGCACTGTAATTCACAAACCTGCAGAGTTATAAATGACAACTATCGTCCAAAAATATACTGAAGTAAGGCTGCCAAGAGGACTTGAAAGCGGGGCAGAATTGCAGGAAACCGATTTCAGGAGGTAGACTGGAATTGCATTGAAAGCATAGGAAAAGAGGCAGAACATCCACAATGATGCACTTGGGCAAAAAGGGCGTATGCGTTTTTTCCTGAATATATTCAGGAAAAAACGCATACGCCCTTTTTGGCCAACCAAGCAAGCTTGCAAAGGAAATCTGCACTACAATGAAGTCTCACTTCCCCCCGGTCAAAAGGGCCATCTGAAAAAAGTGTAAAATCCAGAAAGGCAGGACAGGCCATGGAGAACTGGGAGCCTTGTTATGCTAATGGGCGGGATGTAAATTGCCAACAGACACTCGGGAGAAGTGTATGGTGTTTCCTGAAACATCTAAAAAACAAAGCAACAGAGCCTAGGGCACTTCCACTTATGGTCCTATAGCTTAGGGAAATTAAAATCAAAAAGATACAGCCACCCCAATGTTTGGGACGCCTCTGTTTACAAGAACCTCGTTTACCGTACAAGTTCAATATCACAGAAAGTGAAAAATGGATAAAGAACTTGTGGTACTTACGTACAATGCAGTATCACTCAGCAGTGAAATCTATGTCATCAGGCCCGTAGCAGCACAATGAGTGGATTCAGGTACGATGATTCTAACTGAAATAAGTCACACAGAAAAAGAAACATCATACGATATCAGTAATACACGGAATGTCAACTTGGCTACACAGGAACTGAATTACAGAACAGAACAGGGTCTCAAATTTAGAAAACCAACTTATGCTTGTTTAAGGGTAAAGGTGAGTTGGGGTGCTGCATAAAACCAGAGATTGAAATGAGCACAGATAAAGTTCCTTAGGCCAAATATGGAATAGACAAGAGCTACTCCTTGCTCAACGAAATGGACTCAACACCGCATATTAAACGCCTAAGAATGTACCTGACTCTTAAGTATCTTAAAACCTATGGATTGCTATGTCTCCGAAAGAGAATCAAGCATGTGTACAGGGACATAAACGCAGCAGTGATAGGATTGGAGAGGTTCGGTGAGCAAATGAAGAGCCTTTGAAGTCATATTGCATGGTACCCATTCCACGGGTTTCAACTACCCAGGTTTAAGGTATTCTTCCTTCAGCTAAAACATGCATGTGGAACCTAGAGTATGATCAACCATGTGATCGGGAGACGTGTTCAAATATGTCTCAGTTTTCGTACCCTGGTACTCGGGTGCAACATTCCAGACGCTTTACTAACACTCTCCCGACTTGGAGAGTCAGTCCCTTTAACCTCCTGTTTGGCCCAGTTTGCAATTTCTGCGGAAGATGAACAGGAATAGCGAGAACCAATGAGAGACTAGCTGGAGGTGTCTGGACGGGCAAATTTAACTCCCATTTCCCACCAGGAAGAGGAAAGAACCAAAGGCTCAGCGTGCCGTGCCGGAACCAGATTAGGGCCTGAAGCCATCCTGCGGTGTTGCGGCCAGCTCACAAGAAAACGAGTTGAAGAAAGGAGCTCAGGGGCACTGTAATTCACAAACCTGCAGAGTTATAAATGACAACTATCGTCCAAAAATATACTGAAGTAAGGCTGCCAAGAGGACTTGAAAGCGGGGCAGAATTGCAGGAAACCGATTTCAGGAGGTAGACTGGAATTGCATTGAAAGCATAGGAAAAGAGGCAGAACGTCCACAATGATGCACTTGGCCAAAAAGGGCGTATGCGTTTTTTCCTGAATATATTCAGGAAAAAACGCATACGCCCTTTTTGGCCAACCAAGCAAGCTTGCAAAGGAAATCTGCACTACAATGAAGTCTCACTTCCCCCCGGTCAAAAGGGCCATCTGAAAAAAGTGTAAAATCCAGAAAGGCAGGACAGGCCATGGAGAACTGGGAGCCTTGTTATGCTGATGGGCGGGATGTAAATTGCCAACAGACACTCGGGAGAAGTGTATGGTGTTTCCTGAAACATCTAAAAAACAAAGCAACAGAGCCTAGGGCACTTCCACTTATGGTCCTATAGCTTAGGGAAATTAAAATCAAAAAGACACAGCCACCCCAATGTTTGGGACGCCTCTGTTTACAAGAACCTCGTTTACCGTACAAGTTCAATATCACAGAAAGTGAAAAATGGATAAAGAACTTGTGGTACTTACGTACAATGCAGTATCACTCAGCAGTGAAATCTATGTCATCAGGCCCGTAGCAGCACAATGAGTGGATTCAGGTACGATGATTCTAACTGAAATAAGTCACACAGAAAAAGAAACATCATACGATATCAGTAATACACGGAATGTCAACTTGGCTACACAGGAACTGAATTACAGAACAGAACAGGGTCTCAAATTTAGAAAACCAACTTATGCTTGTTTAAGGGTAAAGGTGAGTTGGGGTGCTGCATAAAACCAGAGATTGAAATGAGCACAGATAAAGTTCCTTAAGCCAAATATGGAATAGACAAGAGCTACTCCTTGCTCAACGAAATGGACTCAACACCGCATATTAAACGCCTAAGAATGTACCTGACTCTTAAGTATCTTAAAACCTATGGATTGCTATGTCTCCGAAAGAGAATCAAGCATGTGTACAGGGACATAAACGCAGCAGTGATAGGATTGGAGAGGTTCGGTGAGCAAATGAAGAGCCTTTGAAGTCATATTGCATGGTACCCATTCCACGGGTTTCAACTACCCAGGTTTAAGGTATTCTTCCTTCAGCTAAAACATGCATGTGGAACCTAGAGTATGATCAACCATGTGATCGGGAGACGTGTTCAAATATGTCTCAGTTTTCGTACCCTGGTACTCGGGTGCAACATTCCAGACGCTTTACTAACACTCTCCCGACTTGGAGAGTCAGTCCCTTTAACCTCCTGTTTGGCCCAGTTTGCAATTTCTGCAGAAGATGAACAGGAATAGCGAGAACCAATGAGAGACTAGCTGGAGGTGTCTGGACGGGCAAATTTAACTCCCATTTCCCACCAGGAAGAGGAAAGAACCAAAGGCTCAGTGTGCCGTGCCGGAACCAGATTAGGGCCTGAAGCCATCCTGCGGTGTTGCGGCCAGCTCACAAGAAAACGAGTTGAAGAAAGGAGCTCAGGGGCACTGTAATTCACAAACCTGCAGAGTTATAAATGACAACTATCGTCCAAAAATATACTGAAGTAAGGCTGCCAAGAGGACTTGAAAGCGGGGCAGAATTGCAGGAAACCGATTTCAGGAGGTAGACTGGAATTGCATTGAAAGCATAGGAAAAGAGGCAGAACGTCCACAATGATGCACTTGGCCAAAAAGGGCGTATGCGTTTTTTCCTGAATATATTCAGGAAAAAACGCATACGCCCTTTTTGGCCAACCAAGCAAGCTTGCAAAGGAAATCTGCACTACAATGAAGTCTCACTTCCCCCCGGTCAAAAGGGCCATCTGAAAAAAGTGTAAAATCCAGAAAGGCAGGACAGGCCATGGAGAACTGGGAGCCTTGTTATGCTGATGGGCGGGATGTAAATTGCCAACAGACACTCGGGAGAAGTGTATGGTGTTTCCTGAAACATGTAAAACACAAAGCAACAGAGCCTAGGGCACTTCCACTTATGGTCCTATAGCTTAGGGAAATTAAAATCAAAAAGACACAGCCACCCCAATGTTTGGGACGCCTCTGTTTACAAGAACCTCGTTTACCGTACAAGTTCAATATCACAGAAAGTGAAAAATGGATAAAGAACTTGTGGTACTTACGTACAATGCAGTATCACTCAGCAGTGAAATCTATGTCATCAGGCCCGTAGCAGCACAATGAGTGGATTCAGGTACGATGATTCTAACTGAAATAAGTCACACAGAAAAAGAAACATCATACGATATCAGTAATACACGGAATGTAAACTTGGCTACACAGGAACTGAATTACAGAACAGAACAGGGTCTCAAATTTAGAAAACCAACTTATGCTTGTTTAAGGGTAAAGGTGAGTTGGGGTGCTGCATAAAACCAGAGATTGAAATGAGCACAGATAAAGTTCCTTAAGCCAAATATGGAATAGACAAGAGCTACTCCTTGCTCAACGAAATGGACTCAACACCGCATATTAAACGCCTAAGAATGTACCTGACTCTTAAGTATCTTAAAACCTATGGATTGCTATGTCTCCGAAAGAGAATCAAGCATGTGTACAGGGACATAAACGCAGCAGTGATAGGATTGGAGAGGTTCGGTGAGCAAATGAAGACCCTTTGAAGTCATATTGCATGGTACCCATTCCACGGGTTTCAACTACCCAGGTTTAAGGTATTCTTCCTTCAGCTAAAACATGCATGTGGAACCTAGAGTATGATCAACCATGTGATTGGGAGACGTGTTCAAATATGTCTCAGTTTTCGTACCCTGGTACTCGGGTGCAACATTCCAGACGCTTTACTAACACTCTCCCGACTTGGAGAGTCAGTCCCTTTAACCTCCTGTTTGGCCCAGTTTGCAATTTCTGCGGAAGATGAACAGGAATAGCGAGAACCAATGAGAGACTAGTTGGAGGTGTCTGGACGGGCAAATTTAACTCCCATTTCCCACCAGGAAGAGGAAAGAACCAAAGGCTCAGCGTGCCATGCCGGAACCAGATTAGGGCCTGAAGCCATCCTGCGGTGTTGCGGCCAGCTCACAAGAAAGCGAGTTGAAGAAAGGAGCTCAGGGGCACTGTAATTCACAAACCTGCAGAGTTATAAATGACAACTATCGTCCAAAAATATACTGAAGTAAGGCTGCCAAGAGGACTTGAAAGCGGGGCAGAATTGCAGGAAACCGATTTCAGGAGGTAGACTGGAATTGCATTGAAAGCATAGGAAAAGAGGCAGAACGTCCACAATGATGCACTTGGCCAAAAAGGGCGTATGCGTTTTTTCCTGAATATATTCAGGAAAAAACGCATACGCCCTTTTTGGCCAACCAAGCAAGCTTGCAAAGGAAATCTGCACTACAATGAAGTCTCACTTCCCCCCGGTCAAAAGGGCCATCTGCAAAAAGTGTAAAATCCAGAAAGGCAGGACAGGCCATGGAGAACTGGGAGCCTTGTTATGCTGATGGGCGGGATGTAAATTGCCAACAGACACTCGGGAGAAGTGTATGGTGTTTCCTGAAACATCTAAAAAACAAAGCAACAGAGCCTAGGGCACTTCCACTTATGGTCCTATAGCTTAGGGAAATTAAAATCAAAAAGATACAGCCACTCCAATGTTTGGGACGCCTCTGTTTACAAGAACCTCGTTTACCGTACAAGTTCAATATCACAGAAAGTGAAAAATGGATAAAGAACTTGTGGTACTTACGTACAATGCAGTATCACTCAGCAGTGAAATCTATGTCATCAGGCCCGTAGCAGCACAATGAGTGGATTCAGGTACGATGATTCTAACTGAAATAAGTCACACAGAAAAAGAAACATCATACGATATCAGTAATACACGGAATGTAAACTTGGCTACACAGGAACTGAATTACAGAACAGAACAGGGTCTCAAATTTAGAAAACCAACTTATGCTTGTTTAAGGGTAAAGGTGAGTTGGGGTGCTGCATAAAACCAGAGATTGAAATGAGCACAGATAAAGTTCCTTAAGCCAAATATGGAATAGACAAGAGCTACTCCTTGCTCAACGAAATGGACTCAACACCGCATATTAAACGCCTAAGAATGTACCTGACTCTTAAGTATCTTAAAACCTATGGATTGCTATGTCTCCGAAAGAGAATCAAGCATGTGTATAGGCACATAAACGCAGCAGTGATAGGATTGGAGAGGTTCGGTGAGCAAATGAAGACCCTTTGAAGTCATATTGCATGGTACCCATTCCACGGGTTTCAACTACCCAGGTTTAAGGTATTCTTCCTTCAGCTAAAACATGCATGTGGAACCTAGAGTATGATCAACCATGTGATCGGGAGACGTGTTCAAATATGTCTCAGTTTTCATACCCTGGTACTCGGGTGCAACATTCCAGACGCTTTACTAACACTCTCCCGACTTGGAGAGTCAGTCCCTTTAACCTCCTGTTTGGCCCAGTTTGCAATTTCTGCGGAAGATGAACAGGAATAGCGAGAACCAATGAGAGACTAGCTGGAGGTGTCTGGACGGGCAAATTTAACTCCCATTTCCCACCAGGAAGAGGAAATAACCAAAGGCTCAGCGTGCCGTGCCGGAACCAGATTAGGGCCTGAAGCCATCCTGCGGTGTTGCGGCCAGCTCACAAGAAAACGAGTTGAAGAAAGGAGCTCAGGGGCACTGTAATTCACAAACCTGCAGAGTTATAAGTGACAGCTATCGTCCAAAAATATACTGAAGTAAGGCTGCCAAGAGGACTTGAAAGCGGGGCAGAATTGCAGGAAACCGATTTCAGGAGGTAGACTGGAATTGCATTGAAAGCATAGGAAAAGAGGCAGAACGTCCACAATGATGCACTTGGCCAAAAAGGGCGTATGCGTTTTTTCCTGAATATATTCAGGAAAAAACACATACGCCCTTTTTGGCCAACCAAGCAAGCTTGCAAAGGAAATCTGCACTACAATGAAGTCTCACTTCCCCCCGGTCAAAAGGGCCATCTGAAAAAAGTGTAAAATCCAGAAAGGCAGGACAGGCCATGGAGAACTGGGAGCCTTGTTATGCTGATGGGCGGGATGTAAATTGCCAACAGACACTCGGGAGAAGTGTATGGTGTTTCCTGAAACATCTAAAAAACAAAGCAACAGAGCCTAGGGCACTTCCACTTATGGTCCTATAGCTTAGGGAAATTAAAATCAAAAAGATACAGCCACCCCAATGTTTGGGACGCCTCTGTTTACAAGAACCTCGTTTACCGTACAAGTTCAATATCACAGAAAGTGAAAAATGGATAAAGAACTTGTGGTACTTACGTACAATGCAGTATCACTCAGCAGTGAAATCTATGTCATCAGGCCCGTAGCAGCACAATGAGTCGATTCAGGTACGATGATTCTAACTGAAATAAGTCACACATAAAAAGAAACATCATACGATATCAGTAATACACGGAATGTCAACTTGGCTACACAGGAACTGAATTACAGAACAGAACAGGGTCTCAAATTTAGAAAACCAACTTATGCTTGTTTAAGGGTAAAGGTGAGTTGGGGTGCTGCATAAAACCAGAGATTGAAATGAGCACAGATAAAGTTCCTTAAGCCAAATATGGAATAGATAAGAGCTACTCCTTGCTCAACGAAATGGACTCAACACCGCATATTAAACGCCTAAGAATGTACCTGACTCTTAAGTATCTTAAAACCTATGGATTGCTATGTCTCCGAAAGAGAATCAAGCATGTGTACAGGGACATAAACGCAGCAGTGATAGGATTGGAGAGGTTCGGTGAGCAAATGAAGACCCTTTGAAGTCATATTGCATGGTACCCATCCCACGGGTTTCAACTACCCAGGTTTAAGGTATTCTTCCTTCAGCTAAAACATGCATGTGGAACCTAGAGTATGATCAACCATGTGATCGGGAGACGTGTTCAAATATGTCTCAGTTTTCGTACCCTGGTACTCGGGTGCAACATTCCAGACGCTTTACTAACACTCTCCCGACTTGGAGAGTCAGTCCCTTTAACCTCCTGTTTGGCCCAGTTTGCAATTTCTGCGGAAGATGAACAGGAATAGCGAGAACCAATGAGAGACTAGCTGGAGGTGTCTGGACGGGCAAATTTAACTCCCATTTCCCACCAGGAAGAGGAAATAACCAAAGGCTCAGCGTGCCGTGCCGGAACCAGATTAGGGCCTGAAGCCATCCTGCGGTGTTGCGGCCAGCTCACAAGAAAACGAGTTGAAGAAAGGAGCTCAGGGGCACTGTAATTCACAAACCTGCAGAGTTATAAATGACAACTATCGTCCAAAAATATACTGAAGTAAGGCTGCCAAGAGGACTTGAAAGCGGGGCAGAATTGCAGGAAACCGATTTCAGGAGGTAGACTGGAATTGCATTGAAAGCATAGGAAAAGAGGCAGAACGTCCACAATGATGCACTTGGCCAAAAAGGGCGTATGCGTTTTTTCCTGAATATATTCAGGAAAAAACACATACGCCCTTTTTGGCCAACCAAGCAAGCTTGCAAAGGAAATCTGCACTACAATGAAGTCTCACTTCCCCCCGGTCAAAAGGGCCATCTGAAAAAAGTGTAAAATCCAGAAAGGCAGGACAGGCCATGGAGAACTGGGAGCCTTGTTATGCTGATGGGCGGGATGTAAATTGCCAACAGACACTCGGGAGAAGTGTATGGTGTTTCCTGAAACATCTAAAAAACAAAGCAACAGAGCCTAGGGCACTTCCACTTATGGTCCTATAGCTTAGGGAAATTAAAATCAAAAAGATACAGCCACCCCAATGTTTGGGACGCCTCTGTTTACAAGAACCTCCTTTACCGTACAAGTTCAATATCACAGAAAGTGAAAAATGGATAAAGAACTTGTGGTACTTACGTACAATGCAGTATCACTCAGCAGTGAAATCTATGTCATCAGGCCCGTAGCAGCACAATGAGTGGATTCAGGTACGATGATTCTAACTGAAATAAGTCACACAGAAAAAGAAACATCATACGATATCAGTAATACACGGAATGTCAACTTGGCTACACAGGAACTGAATTACAGAACAGAACAGGGTCTCAAATTTAGAAAACCAACTTATGCTTGTTTAAGGGTAAAGGTGAGTTGGGGTGCTGCATAAAACCAGAGATTGAAATGAGCACAGATAAAGTTCCTTAAGCCAAATATGGAATAGACAAGAGCTACTCCTTGCTCAACGAAATGGACTCAACACCGCATATTAAACGCCTAAGAATGTACCTGACTCTTAAGTATCTTAAAACCTATGGATTGCTATGTCTCCGAAAGAGAATCAAGCATGTGTACAGGGACATAAACGCAGCAGTGATAGGATTGGAGAGGTTCGGTGAGCAAATGAAGACCCTTTGAAGTCATATTGCATGGTACCCATCCCACGGGTTTCAACTACCCAGGTTTAAGGTATTCTTCCTTCAGCTAAAACATGCATGTGGAACCTAGAGTATGATCAACCATGTGATCGGGAGACGTGTTCAAATATGTCTCAGTTTTCGTACCCTGGTACTCGGGTGCAACATTCCAGACGCTTTACTAACACTCTCCCGACTTGGAGAGTCAGTCCCTTTAACCTCCTGTTTGGCCCAGTTTGCAATTTCTGCGGAAGATGAACAGGAATAGCGAGAACCAATGAGAGACTAGCTGGAGGTGTCTGGACGGGCAAATTTAACTCCCATTTCCCACCAGGAAGAGGAAATAACCAAAGGCTCAGCGTGCCGTGCCGGAACCAGATTAGGGCCTGAAGCCATCCTGCGGTGTTGCGGCCAGCTCACAAGAAAACGAGTTGAAGAAAGGAGCTCAGGGGCACTGTAATTCACAAACCTGCAGAGTTATAAATGACAACGATCGTCCAAAAATATACTGAAGTAAGGCTGCCAAGAGGACTTGAAAGCGGGGCAGAATTGCAGGAAACCGATTTCAGGAGGTAGACTGGAATTGCATTGAAAGCATAGGAAAAGAGGCAGAACGTCCAAAATGATGCACTTGGCCAAAAAGGGCGTATGCGTTTTTTCCTGAATATATTCAGGAAAAAACGCATACGCCCTTTTTGGCCAACCAAGCAAGCTTGCAAAGGAAATCTGCACTACAATGAAGTCTCACTTCCCCCCGGTCAAAAGGGCCATCTGAAAAAAGTGTAAAATCCAGAAAGGCAGGACAGGCCATGGAGAACTGGGAGCCTTGTTATGCTGATGGGCGGGATGTAAATTGCCAACAGACACTTGGGAGAAGTGTATGGTGTTTCCTGAAACATCTAAAAAACAAAGCAACAGAGCCTAGGGCACTCCAACTTATGGTCCTATAGCTTAGGGAAATTAAAATCAAAAAGATACAGCCACCCCAATGTTTGGGACGCCTCTGTTTACAAGAACCTCGTTTACCGTACAAGTTCAATATCACAGAAAGTGAAAAATGGATAAAGAACTTGTGGTACTTACGTACAATGCAGTATCACTCAGCAGTGAAATCTATGTCATCAGGCCCGTAGCAGCACAATGAGTGGATTCAGGTACGATGATTCTAACTGAGATAAGTCACACAGAAAAAGAAACATCATACGATATCAGTAATACACGGAATGTCAACTTGGCTACACAGGAACTGAATTACAGAACAGAACAGGGTCTCAAATTTAGAAAACCAACTTATGCTTGTTTAAGGGTAAAGGTGAGTTGGGGTGCTGCATAAAACCAGAGATTGAAATGAGCACAGATAAAGTTCCTTAAGCCAAATATGGAATAGACAAGAGCTACTCCTTGCTCAACGAAATGGACTCAACACCGCATATTAAACGCCTAAGAATGTACCTGACTCTTAAGTATCTTAAAACCTATGGATTGCTATGTCTCCGAAAGAGAATCAAGCATGTGTACAGGGACATAAACGCAGCAGTGATAGGATTGGAGAGGTTCGGTGAGCAAATGAAGACCCTTTGAAGTCATATTGCATGGTACCCATTCCACGGGTTTCAACTACGCAGGTTTAAGGTATTCTTCCTTCAGCTAAAACATGCATGTGGAACCTAGAGTATGATCAACCATGTGATCGGGAGACGTGTTCAAATATGTCTCAGTTTTCGTACCCTGGTACTCGGGTGCAACATTCCAGACGCTTTACTAACACTCTCCCGACTTGGAGAGTCAGTCCCTTTAACCTCCTGTTTGGCCCAGTTTGCAATTTCTGCGGAAGATGAACAGGAATAGCGAGAACCAATGAGAGACTAGCTGGAGGTGTCTGGACGGGCAAATTTAACTCTCATTTCCCACCAGGAAGAGGAAATAACCAAAGGCTCAGCGTGCCGTGCCGGAACCAGATTAGGGCCTGAAGCCATCCTGCGGTGTTGCGGCCAGCTCACAAGAAAACGAGTTGAAGAAAGGAGCTCAGGGGCACTGTAATTCACAAACCTGCAGAGTTATAAACGACAACTATCGTCCAAAAATATACTGAAGTAAGGCTGCCAAGAGGACTTGAAAGCGGGGCAGAATTGCAGGAAACCGATTTCAGGAGGTAGACTGGAATTGCATTGAAAGCATAGGAAAAGAGGCAGAACGTCCACAATGATGCACTTGGCCAAAAAGGGCGTATGCGTTTTTTCCTGAATATATTCAGGAAAAAACGCATACGCCCTTTTTGGCCAACCAAGCAAGCTTGCAAAGGAAATCTGCACTACAATGAAGTCTCACTTCCCCTCGGTCAAAAGGGCCATCTGAAAAAAGTGTAAAATCCAGAAAGGCAGGACAGGCCATGGAGAACTGGGAGCCTTGTTATGCTGATGGGCGGGATGTAAATTGCCAACAGACACTCGGGAGAAGTGTATGGTGTTTCCTGAAACATCTAAAAAACAAAGCAACAGAGCCTAGGGCACTTCCACTTATGGTCCTATAGCTTAGGGAAATTAAAATCAAAAAGATACAGCCACCCCAATGTTTGGGACGCCTCTGTTTACAAGAACCTCGTTTACCGTACAAGTTCAATATCACAGAAAGTGAAAAATGGATAAAGAACTTGTGGTACTTACGTACAATGCAGTATCACTCAGCAGTGAAATCTATGTCATCAGGCCCGTAGCAGCACAATGAGTGGATTCAGGTACGATGATTCTAACTGAAATAAGTCACACAGAAAAAGAAACATCATACGATATCAGTAATACACGGAATGTCAACTTGGCTACACCGGAACTGAATTACAGAACAGAACAGGGTCTCAAATTTAGAAAACCAACTTATGCTTGTTTAAGGGTAAAGGTGAGTTGGGGTGCTGCATAAAACCAGAGATTGAAATGAGCACAGATAAAGTTCCTTAAGCCAAATATGGAATAGACAAGAGCTACTCCTTGCTCAACGAAATGGACTCAACACCGCATATTAAACGCCTAAGAATGTACCTGACTCTTAAGTATCTTAAAACCTATGGATTGCTATGTCTCCGAAAGAGAATCAAGCATGTGTACAGGGACATAAACGCAGCAGTGATAGGATTGGAGAGGTTCGGTGAGCAAATGAAGACCCTTTGAAGTCATATTGCATGGTACCCATTCCACGGGTTTCAACTACCCAGGTTTAAGGTATTCTTCCTTCAGCTAAAACATGCATGTGGAACCTAGAGTATGATCAACCATGTGATCGGGAGACGTGTTCAAATATGTCTCAGTTTTCGTACCCTGGTACTCGGGTGCAACATTCCAGACGCTTTACTAACACTCTCCCGACTTGGAGAGTCAGTCCCTTTAACCTCCTGTTTGGCCCAGTTTGCAATTTCTGCGGAAGATGAACAGGAATAGCGAGAACCAATGAGAGACTAGCTGGAGGTGTCTGGACGGGCAAATTTAACTCTCATTTCCCACCAGGAAGAGGAAATAACCAAAGGCTCAGCGTGCCGTGCCGGAACCAGATTAGGGCCTGAAGCCATCCTGCGGTGTTGCGGCCAGCTCACAAGAAAACGAGTTGAAGAAAGGAGCTCAGGGGCACTGTAATTCACAAACCTGCAGAGTTATAAACGACAACTATCGTCCAAAAATATACTGAAGTAAGGCTGCCAAGAGGACTTGAAAGCGGGGCAGAATTGCAGGAAACCGATTTCAGGAGGTAGACTGGAATTGCATTGAAAGCATAGGAAAAGAGGCAGAACGTCCACAATGATGCACTTGGCCAAAAAGGGCGTATGCGTTTTTTCCTGAATATATTCAGGAAAAAACGCATACGCCCTTTTTGGCCAACCAAGCAAGCTTGCAAAGGAAATCTGCACTACAATGAAGTCTCACTTCCCCTCGGTCAAAAGGGCCATCTGAAAAAAGTGTAAAATCCAGAAAGGCAGGACAGGCCATGGAGAACTGGGAGCCTTGTTATGCTGATGGGCGGGATGTAAATTGCCAACAGACACTCGGGAGAAGTGTATGGTGTTTCCTGAAACATCTAAAAAACAAAGCAACAGAGCCTAGGGCACTTCCACTTATGGTCCTATAGCTTAGGGAAATTAAAATCAAAAAGATATAGCCACCCCAATGTTTGGGACGCCTCTGTTTACAAGAACCTCGTTTACCGTACAAGTTCAATATCACAGAAAGTGAAAAATGGATAAAGAACTTGTGGTACTTACGTACAATGCAGTATCACTCAGCAGTGAAATCTATGTCATCAGGCCCGTAGCAGCACAATGAGTGGATTCAGGTACGATGATTCTAACTGAAATAAGTCACACAGAAAAAGAAACATCATACGATATCAGTAATACACGGAATGTCAACTTGGCTACACCGGAACTGAATTACAGAACAGAACAGGGTCTCAAATTTAGAAAACCAACTTATGCTTGTTTAAGGGTAAAGGTGAGTTGGGGTGCTGCATAAAACCAGAGATTGAAATGAGCACAGATAAAGTTCCTTAAGCCAAATATGGAATAGACAAGAGCTACTCCTTGCTCAACGAAATGGACTCAACACCGCATATTAAACGCCTAAGAATGTACCTGACTCTTAAGTATCTTAAAACCTATGGATTGCTATGTCTCCGAAAGAGAATCAAGCATGTGTACAGGGACATAAACGCAGCAGTGATAGGATTGGAGAGGTTCGGTGAGCAAATGAAGACCCTTTGAAGTCATATTGCATGGTACCCATTCCACGGGTTTCAACTACCCAGGTTTAAGGTATTCTTCCTTCAGCTAAAACATGCATGTGGAACCTAGAGTATGATCAACCATGTGATCGGGAGACGTGTTCAAATATGTCTCAGTTTTCGTACCCTGGTACTCGGGTGCAACATTCCAGACGCTTTACTAACACTCTCCCGACTTGGAGAGTCAGTCCCTTTAACCTCCTGTTTGGCCCAGTTTGCAATTTCTGCGGAAGATGAACAGGAATAGCGAGAACCAATGAGAGACTAGCTGGAGGTGTCTGGACGGGCAAATTTAACTCCCATTTCCCACCAGGAAGAGGAAAGAACCAAAGGCTCAGCGTGCCGTGCCGGAACCAGATTAGGGCCTGAAGCCATCCTGCGGTGTTGCGGCCAGCTCACAAGAAAACGAGTTGAAGAAAGGAGCTCAGGGGCACTGTAATTCACAAACCTGCAGAGTTATAAATGACAACTATCGTCCAAAAATATACTGAAGTAAGGCTGCCAAGAGGACTTGAAAGCGGGGCAGAATTGCAGGAAACCGATTTCAGGAGGTAGACTGGAATTGCATTGAAAGCATAGGAAAAGAGGCAGAACGTCCACAATGATGCACTTGGCCAAAAAGGGCGTATGCGTTTTTTCCTGAATATATTCAGGAAAAAACGCATACGCCCTTTTTGGCCAACCAAGCAAGCTTGCAAAGGAAATCTGCACTACAATGAAGTCTCACTTCCCCCCGGTCAAAAGGGCCATCTGAAAAAAGTGTAAAATCCAGAAAGGCAGGACAGGCCATGGAGAACTGGGAGCCTTGTTATGCTGATGGGCGGGATGTAAATTGCCAACAGACACTCGGGAGAAGTGTATGGTGTTTCCTGAAACATCTAAAAAACAAAGCAACAGAGCCTAGGGCACTTCCACTTATGGTCCTATAGCTTAGGGAAATTAAAATCAAAAAGATACAGCCACCCCAATGTTTGGGACGCCTCTGTTTACAAGAACCTCGTTTACCGTACAAGTTCAATATCACAGAAAGTGAAAAATGGATAAAGAACTTGTGGTACTTACGTACAATGCAGTATCACTCAGCAGTGAAATCTATGTCATCAGGCCCGTAGCAGCACAATGAGTGGATTCAGGTACGATGATTCTAACTGAGATAAGTCACACAGAAAAAGAAACATCATACGATATCAGTAATACACGGAATGTCAACTTGGCTACACAGGAACTGAATTACAGAACAGAACAGGGTCTCAAATTTAGAAAACCAACTTATGCTTGTTTAAGGGTAAAGGTGAGTTGGGGTGCTGCATAAAACCAGAGATTGAAATGAGCACAGATAAAGTTCCTTAAGCCAAATATGGAATAGACAAGAGCTACTCCTTGCTCAACGAAATGGACTCAACACCGCATATTAAACGCCTAAGAATGTACCTGACTCTTAAGTATCTTAAAACCTATGGATTGCTATGTCTCTGAAAGAGAATCAAGCATGTGTACAGGGACATAAACGCAGCAGTGATAGGATTGGAGAGGTTCGGTGAGCAAATGAAGAGCCTTTGAAGTCATATTGCATGGTACCCATTCCACGGGTTTCAACTACCCAGGTTTAAGGTATTCTTCCTTCAGCTAAAACATGCATGTGGAACCTAGAGTATGATCAACCATGTGATCGGGAGACGTGTTCAAATATGTCTCAGTTTTCGTACCCTGGTACTCGGGTGCAACATTCCAGACGCTTTACTAACACTCTCCCGACTTGGAGAGTCAGTCCCTTTAACCTCCTGTTTGGCCCAGTTTGCAATTTCTGCGGAAGATGAACAGGAATAGCGAGAACCAATGAGAGACTAGCTGGAGGTGTCTGGACGGGCAAATTTAACTCCCATTTCCCACCAGGAAGAGGAAATAACCAAAGGCTCAGCGTGCCGTGCCGGAACCAGATTAGGGCCTGAAGCCATCCTGCGGTGTTGCGGCCAGCTCACAAGAAAACGAGTTGAAGAAAGGAGCTCAGGGGCACTGTAATTCACAAACCTGCAGAGTTATAAGTGACAGCTATCGTCCAAAAATATACTGAAGTAAGGCTGCCAAGAGGACTTGAAAGCGGGGCAGAATTGCAGGAAACCGATTTCAGGAGGTAGACTGGAATTGCATTGAAAGCATAGGAAAAGAGGCAGAACGTCCACAATGATGCACTTGGCCAAAAAGGGCGTATGCGTTTTTTCCTGAATATATTCAGGAAAAAACACATACGCCCTTTTTGGCCAACCAAGCAAGCTTGCAAAGGAAATCTGCACTACAATGAAGTCTCACTTCCCCCCGGTCAAAAGGGCCATCTGAAAAAAGTGTAAAATCCAGAAAGGCAGGACAGGCCATGGAGAACTGGGAGCCTTGTTATGCTGATGGGCGGGATGTAAATTGCCAACAGACACTTGGGAGAAGTGTATGGTGTTTCCTGAAACATCTAAAAAACAAAGCAACAGAGCCTAGGGCACTTCCACTTATGGTCCTATAGCTTAGGGAAATTAAAATCAAAAAGATACAGCCACCCCAATGTTTGGGACGCCTCTGTTTACAAGAACCTCGTTTACCGTACAAGTTCAATATCACAGAAAGTGAAAAATGGATAAAGAACTTGTGGTACTTACGTACAATGCAGTATCACTCAGCAGTGAAATCTATGTCATCAGGCCCGTAGCAGCACAATGAGTCGATTCAGGTACGATGATTCTAACTGAAATAAGTCACACATAAAAAGAAACATCATACGATATCAGTAATACACGGAATGTCAACTTGGCTACACAGGAACTGAATTACAGAACAGAACAGGGTCTCAAATTTAGAAAACCAACTTATGCTTGTTTAAGGGTAAAGGTGAGTTGGGGTGCTGCATAAAACCAGAGATTGAAATGAGCACAGATAAAGTTCCTTAAGCCAAATATGGAATAGATAAGAGCTACTCCTTGCTCAACGAAATGGACTCAACACCGCATATTAAACGCCTAAGAATGTACCTGACTCTTAAGTATCTTAAAACCTATGGATTGCTATGTCTCCGAAAGAGAATCAAGCATGTGTACAGGGACATAAACGCAGCAGTGATAGGATTGGAGAGGTTCGGTGAGCAAATGAAGATCCTTTGAAGTCATATTGCATGGTACCCATCCCACGGGTTTCAACTACCCAGGTTTAAGGTATTCTTCCTTCAGCTAAAACATGCATGTGGAACCTAGAGTATGATCAACCATGTGATCGGGAGACGTGTTCAAATATGTCTCAGTTTTCGTACCCTGGTACTCGGGTGCAACATTCCAGACGCTTTACTAACACTCTCCCGACTTGGAGAGTCAGTCCCTTTAACCTCCTGTTTGGCCCAGTTTGCAATTTCTGCGGAAGATGAACAGGAATAGCGAGAACCAATGAGAGACTAGCTGGAGGTGTCTGGACGGGCAAATTTAACTCCCATTTCCCACCAGGAAGAGGAAATAACCAAAGGCTCAGCGTGCCGTGCCGGAACCAGATTAGGGCCTGAAGCCATCCTGCGGTGTTGCGGCCAGCTCACAAGAAAACGAGTTGAAGAAAGGAGCTCAGGGGCACTGTAATTCACAAACCTGCAGAGTTATAAATGACAACTATCGTCCAAAAATATACTGAAGTAAGGCTGCCAAGAGGACTTGAAAGCGGGGCAGAATTGCAGGAAACCGATTTCAGGAGGTAGACTGGAATTGCATTGAAAGCATAGGAAAAGAGGCAGAACGTCCACAATGATGCACTTGGCCAAAAAGGGCGTATGCGTTTTTTCCTGAATATATTCAGGAAAAAACACATACGCCCTTTTTGGCCAACCAAGCAAGCTTGCAAAGGAAATCTGCACTACAATGAAGTCTCACTTCCCCCCGGTCAAAAGGGCCATCTGAAAAAAGTGTAAAATCCAGAAAGGCAGGACAGGCCATGGAGAACTGGGAGCCTTGTTATGCTGATGGGCGGGATGTAAATTGCCAACAGACACTCGGGAGAAGTGTATGGTGTTTCCTGAAACATCTAAAACACAAAGCAACAGAGCCTAGGGCACTTCCACTTATGGTCCTATAGCTTAGGGAAATTAAAATCAAAAAGACACAGCCACCCCAATGTTTGGGACGCCTCTGTTTACAAGAACCTCGTTTACCGTACAAGTTCAATATCACAGAAAGTGAAAAATGGATAAAGAACTTGTGGTACTTACGTACAATGCAGTATCACTCAGCAGTGAAATCTATGTCATCAGGCCCGTAGCAGCACAATGAGTGGATTCAGGTACGATGATTCTAACTGAAATAAGTCACACAGAAAAAGAAACATCATACGATATCAGTAATACACGGAATGTCAACTTGGCTACACAGGAACTGAATTACAGAACAGAACAGGGTCTCAAATTTAGAAAACCAACTTATGCTTGTTTAAGGGTAAAGGTGAGTTGGGGTGCTGCATAAAACCAGAGATTGAAATGAGCACAGATAAAGTTCCTTAAGCCAAATATGGAATAGACAAGAGCTACTCCTTGCTCAACGAAATGGACTCAACACCGCATATTAAACGCCTAAGAATGTACCTGACTCTTAAGTATCTTAAAACCTATGGATTGCTATGTCTCCGAAAGAGAATCAAGCATGTGTATAGGCACATAAACGCAGCAGTGATAGGATTGGAGAGGTTCGGTGAGCAAATGAAGACCCTTTGAAGTCATATTGCATGGTACCCATTCCACGGGTTTCAACTACCCAGGTTTAAGGTATTCTTCCTTCAGCTAAAACATGCATGTGGAACCTAGAGTATGATCAACCATGTGATCGGGAGACGTGTTCAAATATGTCTCAGTTTTCGTACCCTGGTACTCGGGTGCAACATTCCAGACGCTTTACTAACACTCTCCCGACTTGGAGAGTCAGTCCCTTTAACCTCCTGTTTGGCCCAGTTTGCAATTTCTGCGGAAGATGAACAGGAATAGCGAGAACCAATGAGAGACTAGCTGGAGGTGTCTGGACGGGCAAATTTAACTCCCATTTCCCACCAGGAAGAGGAAATAACCAAAGGCTCAGCGTGCCGTGCCGGAACCAGATTAGGGCCTGAAGCCATCCTGCGGTGTTGCGGCCAGCTCACAAGAAAACGAGTTGAAGAAAGGAGCTCAGGGGCACTGTAATTCACAAACCTGCAGAGTTATAAGTGACAGCTATCGTCCAAAAATATACTGAAGTAAGGCTGCCAAGAGGACTTGAAAGCGGGGCAGAATTGCAGGAAACCGATTTCAGGAGGTAGACTGGAATTGCATTGAAAGCATAGGAAAAGAGGCAGAACGTCCACAATGATGCACTTGGCCAAAAAGGGCGTATGCGTTTTTTCCTGAATATATTCAGGAAAAAAACATACGCCCTTTTTGGCCAACCAAGCAAGCTTGCAAAGGAAATCTGCACTACAATGAAGTCTCACTTCCCCCCGGTCAAAAGGGCCATCTGAAAAAAGTGTAAAATCCAGAAAGGCAGGACAGGCCATGGAGAACTGGGAGCCTTGTTATGCTGATGGGCGGGATGTAAATTGCCAACAGACACTCGGGAGAAGTGTATGGTGTTTCCTGAAACATCTAAAAAACAAAGCAACAGAGCCTAGGGCACTTCCACTTATGGTCCTATAGCTTAGGGAAATTAAAATCAAAAAGATACAGCCACCCCAATGTTTGGGACGCCTCTGTTTACAAGAACCTCGTTTACCGTACAAGTTCAATATCACAGAAAGTGAAAAATGGATAAAGAACTTGTGGTACTTACGTACAATGCAGTATCACTCAGCAGTGAAATCTATGTCATCAGGCCCGTAGCAGCACAATGAGTCGATTCAGGTACGATGATTCTAACTGAAATAAGTCACACATAAAAAGAAACATCATACGATATCAGTAATACACGGAATGTCAACTTGGCTACACAGGAACTGAATTACAGAACAGAACAGGGTCTCAAATTTAGAAAACCAACTTATGCTTGTTTAAGGGTAAAGGTGAGTTGGGGTGCTGCATAAAACCAGAGATTGAAATGAGCACAGATAAAGTTCCTTAAGCCAAATATGGAATAGATAAGAGCTACTCCTTGCTCAACGAAATGGACTCAACACCGCATATTAAACGCCTAAGAATGTACCTGACTCTTAAGTATCTTAAAACCTATGGATTGCTATGTCTCCGAAAGAGAATCAAGCATGTGTACAGGGACATAAACGCAGCAGTGATAGGATTGGAGAGGTTCGGTGAGCAAATGAAGACCCTTTGAAGTCATATTGCATGGTACCCATCCCACGGGTTTCAACTACCCAGGTTTAAGGTATTCTTCCTTCAGCTAAAACATGCATGTGGAACCTAGAGTATGATCAACCATGTGATCGGGAGACGTGTTCAAATATGTCTCAGTTTTCGTACCCTGGTACTCGGGTGCAACATTCCAGACGCTTTACTAACACTCTCCCGACTTGGAGAGTCAGTCCCTTTAACCTCCTGTTTGGCCCAGTTTGCAATTTCTGCGGAAGATGAACAGGAATAGCGAGAACCAATGAGAGACTAGCTGGAGGTGTCTGGACGGGCAAATTTAACTCCCATTTCCCACCAGGAAGAGGAAATAACCAAAGGCTCAGCGTGCCGTGCCGGAACCAGATTAGGGCCTGAAGCCATCCTGCGGTGTTGCGGCCAGCTCACAAGAAAACGAGTTGAAGAAAGGAGCTCAGGGGCACTGTAATTCACAAACCTGCAGAGTTATAAATGACAACTATCGTCCAAAAATATACTGAAGTAAGGCTGCCAAGAGGACTTGAAAGCGGGGCAGAATTGCAGGAAACCGATTTCAGGAGGTAGACTGGAATTGCATTGAAAGCATAGGAAAAGAGGCAGAACGTCCACAATGATGCACTTGGCCAAAAAGGGCGTATGCGTTTTTTCCTGAATATATTCAGGAAAAAACACATACGCCCTTTTTGGCCAACCAAGCAAGCTTGCAAAGGAAATCTGCACTACAATGAAGTCTCACTTCCCCCCGGTCAAAAGGGCCATCTGAAAAAAGTGTAAAATCCAGAAAGGCAGGACAGGCCATGGAGAACTGGGAGCCTTGTTATGCTGATGGGCGGGATGTAAATTGCCAACAGACACTCGGGAGAAGTGTATGGTGTTTCCTGAAACATCTAAAAAACAAAGCAACAGAGCCTAGGGCACTTCCACTTATGGTCCTATAGCTTAGGGAAATTAAAATAAAAAAGATACAGCCACCCCAATGTTTGGGACGCCTCTGTTTACAAGAACCTCGTTTACCGTACAAGTTCAATATCACAGAAAGTGAAAAATGGATAAAGAACTTGTGGTACTTACGTACAATGCAGTATCACTCAGCAGTGAAATCTATGTCATCAGGCCCGTAGCAGCACAATGAGTGGATTCAGGTACGATGATTCTAACTGAAATAAGTCACACAGAAAAAGAAACATCATACGATATCAGTAATACACGGAATGTCAACTTGGCTACACAGGAACTGAATTACAGAACAGAACAGGGTCTCAAATTTAGAAAACCAACTTATGCTTGTTTAAGGGTAAAGGTGAGTTGGGGTGCTGCATAAAACCAGAGATTGAAATGAGCACAGATAAAGTTCCTTAAGCCAAATATGGAATAGACAAGAGCTACTCCTTGCTCAACGAAATGGACTCAACACCGCATATTAAACGCCTAAGAATGTACCTGACTCTTAAGTATCTTAAAACCTATGGATTGCTATGTCTCCGAAAGAGAATCAAGCATGTGTACAGGGACATAAACGCAGCAGTGATAGGATTGGAGAGGTTCGGTGAGCCAATGAAGACCCTTTGAAGTCATATTGCATGGTACCCATCCCACGGGTTTCAACTACCCAGGTTTAAGGTATTCTTCCTTCAGCTAAAACATGCATGTGGAACCTAGAGTATGATCAACCATGTGATCGGGAGACGTGTTCAAATATGTCTCAGTTTTCGTACCCTGGTACTCGGGTGCAACATTCCAGACGCTTTACTAACACTCTCCCGACTTGGAGAGTCAGTCCCTTTAACCTCCTGTTTGGCCCAGTTTGCAATTTCTGCGGAAGATGAACAGGAATAGCGAGAACCAATGAGAGACTAGCTGGAGGTGTCTGGACGGGCAAATTTAACTCCCATTTCCCACCAGGAAGAGGAAATAACCAAAGGCTCAGCGTGCCGTGCCGGAACCAGATTAGGGCCTGAAGCCATCCTGCGGTGTTGCGGCCAGCTCACAAGAAAACGAGTTGAAGAAAGGAGCTCAGGGGCACTGTAATTCACAAACCTGCAGAGTTATAAATGACAACGATCGTCCAAAAATATACTGAAGTAAGGCTGCCAAGAGGACTTGAAAGCGGGGCAGAATTGCAGGAAACCGATTTCAGGAGGTAGACTGGAATTGCATTGAAAGCATAGGAAAAGAGGCAGAACGTCCACAATGATGCACTTGGCCAAAAAGGGCGTATGCGTTTTTTCCTGAATATATTCAGGAAAAAACGCATACGCCCTTTTTGGCCAACCAAGCAAGCTTGCAAAGGAAATCTGCACTACAATGAAGTCTCACTTCCCCCCGGTCAAAAGGGCCATCTGCAAAAAGTGTAAAATCCAGAAAGGCAGGACAGGCCATGGAGAACTGGGAGCCTTGTTATGCTGATGGGCGGGATGTAAATTGCCAACAGACACTTGGGAGAAGTGTATGGTGTTTCCTGAAACATCTAAAAAACAAAGCAACAGAGCCTAGGGCACTCCAACTTATGGTCCTATAGCTTAGGGAAATTAAAATCAAAAAGATACAGCCACCCCAATGTTTGGGACGCCTCTGTTTACAAGAACCTCGTTTACCGTACAAGTTCAATATCACAGAAAGTGAAAAATGGATAAAGAACTTGTGGTACTTACGTACAATGCAGTATCACTCAGCAGTGAAATCTATGTCATCAGGCCCGTAGCAGCACAATGAGTGGATTCAGGTACGATGATTCTAACTGAGATAAGTCACACAGAAAAAGAAACATCATACGATATCAGTAATACACGGAATGTCAACTTGGCTACACAGGAACTGAATTACAGAACAGAACAGGGTCTCAAATTTAGAAAACCAACTTATGCTTGTTTAAGGGTAAAGGTGAGTTGGGGTGCTGCATAAAACCAGAGATTGAAATGAGCACAGATAAAGTTCCTTAAGCCAAATATGGAATAGACAAGAGCTACTCCTTGCTCAACGAAATGGACTCAACACCGCATATTAAACGCCTAAGAATGTACCTGACTCTTAAGTATCTTAAAACCTATGGATTGCTATGTCTCCGAAAGAGAATCAAGCATGTGTACAGGGACATAAATGCAGCAGTGATAGGATTGGAGAGGTTCGGTGAGCAAATGAAGACCCTTTGAAGTCATATTGCATGGTACCCATTCCACGGGTTTCAACTACCCAGGTTTAAGGTATTCTTCCTTCAGCTAAAACATGCATGTGGAACCTAGAGTATGATCAACCATGTGATCGGGAGACGTGTTCAAATATGTCTCAGTTTTCGTATCCTGGTACTCGGGTGCAACATTCCAGACGCTTTACTAACACTCTCCCGACTTGGAGAGTCAGTCCCTTTAACCTCCTGTTTGGCCCAGTTTGCAATTTCTGCGGAAGATGAACAGGAATAGCGAGAACCAATGAGAGACTAGCTGGAGGTGTCTGGACGGGCAAATTTAACTCTCATTTCCCACCAGGAAGAGGAAATAACCAAAGGCTCAGCGTGCCGTGCCGGAACCAGATTAGGGCCTGGGGCCATCCTGCGGTGTTGCGGCCAGCTCACAAGAAAGTGAGTTGAAGAAAGGAGCTCAGGGGCACTGTAATTCACAAACCTGCAGAGTTATAAATGACAACTATCGTCCAAAAATATACTGAAGTAAGGCTGCCAAGAGGACTTGAAAGCGGGGCAGAATTGCAGGAAACCGATTTCAGGAGGTAGACTGGAATTGCATTGAAAGCATAGGAAAAGAGGCAGAACGTCCACAATGATGCACTTGGCCAAAAAGGGCGTATGCGTTTTTTCCTGAATATATTCAGGAAAAAACGCATACGCCCTTTTTGGCCAACCAAGCAAGCTTGCAAAGGAAATCTGCACTACAATGAAGTCTCACTTCCCCCCGGTCAAAAGGGCCATCTGAAAAAAGTGTAAAATCCAGAAAGGCAGGACAGGCCATGGAGAACTGGGAGCCTTGTTATGCTGATGGGCGGGATGTAAATTGTCAACAGACACTCGGGAGAAGTGTATGGTGTTTCCTGAAACATCTAAAAAACAAAGCAACAGAGCCTAGGGCACTTCCACTTATGGTCCTATAGCTTAGGGAAATTAAAATCAAAAAGATACAGCCACCCCAATGTTTGGGACGCCTCTGTTTACAAGAACCTCGTTTACCGTACAAGTTCAATATCACAGAAAGTGAAAAATGGATAAAGAACTTGTGGTACTTACGTACAATGCAGTATCACTCAGCAGTGAAATCTATGTCATCAGGCCCGTAGCAGCACAATGAGTGGATTCAGGTACGATGATTCTAACTGAAATAAGTCACACAGAAAAAGAAACATCATACGATATCAGTAATACACGGAATGTCAACTTGGCTACACAGGAACTGAATTACAGAACAGAACAGGGTCTCAAATTTAGAAAACCAACTTATGCTTGTTTAAGGGTAAAGGTGAGTTGGGGTGCTGCATAAAACCAGAGATTGAAATGAGCACAGATAAAGTTCCTTAAGCCAAATATGGAATAGACAAGAGCTACTCCTTGCTCAACGAAATGGACTCAACACCGCATATTAAACGCCTAAGAATGTACCTGACTCTTAAGTATCTTAAAACCTATGGATTGCTATGTCTCCGAAAGAGAATCAAGCATGTGTACAGGGACATAAACGCAGCAGTGATAGGATTGGAGAGGTTCGGTGAGCAAATGAAGAGCCTTTGAAGTCATATTGCATGGTACCCATTCCACGGGTTTCAACTACCCAGGTTTAAGGTATTCTTCCTTCAGCTAAAACATGCATGTGGAACCTAGAGTATGATCAACCATGTGATCGGGAGACGTGTTCAAATATGTCTCAGTTTTCGTACCCTGGTACTCGGGTGCAACATTCCAGACGCTTTACTAACACTCTCCCGACTTGGAGAGTCAGTCCCTTTAACCTCCTGTTTGGCCCAGTTTGCAATTTCTGCGGAAGATGAACAGGAATAGCGAGAACCAATGAGAGACTAGCTGGAGGTGTCTGGACGGGCAAATTTAACTCTCATTTCCCACCAGGAAGAGGAAATAACCAAAGGCTCAGCGTGCCGTGCCGGAACCAGATTAGGGCCTGAAGCCATCCTGCGGTGTTGCGGCCAGCTCACAAGAAAGCGAGTTGAAGAAAGGAGCTCAGGGGCACTGTAATTCACAAACCTGCAGAGTTATAAATGACAACTATCGTCCAAAAATATACTGAAGTAAGGCTGCCAAGAGGACTTGAAAGCGGGGCAGAATTGCAGGAAACCGATTTCAGGAGGTAGACTGGAATTGCATTGAAAGCATAGGAAAAGAGGCAGAACATCCACAATGATGCACTTGGGCAAAAAGGGCGTATGCGTTTTTTCCTGAATATATTCAGGAAAAAACGCATACGCCCTTTTTGGCCAACCAAGCAAGCTTGCAAAGGAAATCTGCACTACAATGAAGTCTCACTTCCCCCCGGTCAAAAGGGCCATCTGAAAAAAGTGTAAAATCCAGAAAGGCAGGACAGGCCATGGAGAACTGGGAGCCTTGTTATGCTAATGGGCGGGATGTAAATTGCCAACAGACACTCGGGAGAAGTGTATGGTGTTTCCTGAAACATCTAAAAAACAAAGCAACAGAGCCTAGGGCACTTCCACTTATGGTCCTATAGCTTAGGGAAATTAAAATCAAAAAGATACAGCCACCCCAATGTTTGGGACGCCTCTGTTTACAAGAACCTCGTTTACCGTACAAGTTCAATATCACAGAAAGTGAAAAATGGATAAAGAACTTGTGGTACTTACGTACAATGCAGTATCACTCAGCAGTGAAATCTATGTCATCAGGCCCGTAGCAGCACAATGAGTGGATTCAGGTACGATGATTCTAACTGAAATAAGTCACACAGAAAAAGAAACATCATACGATATCAGTAATACACGGAATGTCAACTTGGCTACACAGGAACTGAATTACAGAACAGAACAGGGTCTCAAATTTAGAAAACCAACTTATGCTTGTTTAAGGGTAAAGGTGAGTTGGGGTGCTGCATAAAACCAGAGATTGAAATGAGCACAGATAAAGTTCCTTAGGCCAAATATGGAATAGACAAGAGCTACTCCTTGCTCAACGAAATGGACTCAACACCGCATATTAAACGCCTAAGAATGTACCTGACTCTTAAGTATCTTAAAACCTATGGATTGCTATGTCTCCGAAAGAGAATCAAGCATGTGTACAGGGACATAAACGCAGCAGTGATAGGATTGGAGAGGTTCGGTGAGCAAATGAAGAGCCTTTGAAGTCATATTGCATGGTACCCATTCCACGGGTTTCAACTACCCAGGTTTAAGGTATTCTTCCTTCAGCTAAAACATGCATGTGGAACCTAGAGTATGATCAACCATGTGATCGGGAGACGTGTTCAAATATGTCTCAGTTTTCGTACCCTGGTACTCGGGTGCAACATTCCAGACGCTTTACTAACACTCTCCCGACTTGGAGAGTCAGTCCCTTTAACCTCCTGTTTGGCCCAGTTTGCAATTTCTGCGGAAGATGAACAGGAATAGCGAGAACCAATGAGAGACTAGCTGGAGGTGTCTGGACGGGCAAATTTAACTCCCATTTCCCACCAGGAAGAGGAAAGAACCAAAGGCTCAGCGTGCCGTGCCGGAACCAGATTAGGGCCTGAAGCCATCCTGCGGTGTTGCGGCCAGCTCACAAGAAAACGAGTTGAAGAAAGGAGCTCAGGGGCACTGTAATTCACAAACCTGCAGAGTTATAAATGACAACTATCGTCCAAAAATATACTGAAGTAAGGCTGCCAAGAGGACTTGAAAGCGGGGCAGAATTGCAGGAAACCGATTTCAGGAGGTAGACTGGAATTGCATTGAAAGCATAGGAAAAGAGGCAGAACGTCCACAATGATGCACTTGGCCAAAAAGGGCGTATGCGTTTTTTCCTGAATATATTCAGGAAAAAACGCATACGCCCTTTTTGGCCAACCAAGCAAGCTTGCAAAGGAAATCTGCACTACAATGAAGTCTCACTTCCCCCCGGTCAAAAGGGCCATCTGAAAAAAGTGTAAAATCCAGAAAGGCAGGACAGGCCATGGAGAACTGGGAGCCTTGTTATGCTGATGGGCGGGATGTAAATTGCCAACAGACACTCGGGAGAAGTGTATGGTGTTTCCTGAAACATCTAAAAAACAAAGCAACAGAGCCTAGGGCACTTCCACTTATGGTCCTATAGCTTAGGGAAATTAAAATCAAAAAGACACAGCCACCCCAATGTTTGGGACGCCTCTGTTTACAAGAACCTCGTTTACCGTACAAGTTCAATATCACAGAAAGTGAAAAATGGATAAAGAACTTGTGGTACTTACGTACAATGCAGTATCACTCAGCAGTGAAATCTATGTCATCAGGCCCGTAGCAGCACAATGAGTGGATTCAGGTACGATGATTCTAACTGAAATAAGTCACACAGAAAAAGAAACATCATACGATATCAGTAATACACGGAATGTCAACTTGGCTACACAGGAACTGAATTACAGAACAGAACAGGGTCTCAAATTTAGAAAACCAACTTATGCTTGTTTAAGGGTAAAGGTGAGTTGGGGTGCTGCATAAAACCAGAGATTGAAATGAGCACAGATAAAGTTCCTTAAGCCAAATATGGAATAGACAAGAGCTACTCCTTGCTCAACGAAATGGACTCAACACCGCATATTAAACGCCTAAGAATGTACCTGACTCTTAAGTATCTTAAAACCTATGGATTGCTATGTCTCCGAAAGAGAATCAAGCATGTGTACAGGGACATAAACGCAGCAGTGATAGGATTGGAGAGGTTCGGTGAGCAAATGAAGAGCCTTTGAAGTCATATTGCATGGTACCCATTCCACGGGTTTCAACTACCCAGGTTTAAGGTATTCTTCCTTCAGCTAAAACATGCATGTGGAACCTAGAGTATGATCAACCATGTGATCGGGAGACGTGTTCAAATATGTCTCAGTTTTCGTACCCTGGTACTCGGGTGCAACATTCCAGACGCTTTACTAACACTCTCCCGACTTGGAGAGTCAGTCCCTTTAACCTCCTGTTTGGCCCAGTTTGCAATTTCTGCAGAAGATGAACAGGAATAGCGAGAACCAATGAGAGACTAGCTGGAGGTGTCTGGACGGGCAAATTTAACTCCCATTTCCCACCAGGAAGAGGAAAGAACCAAAGGCTCAGTGTGCCGTGCCGGAACCAGATTAGGGCCTGAAGCCATCCTGCGGTGTTGCGGCCAGCTCACAAGAAAACGAGTTGAAGAAAGGAGCTCAGGGGCACTGTAATTCACAAACCTGCAGAGTTATAAATGACAACTATCGTCCAAAAATATACTGAAGTAAGGCTGCCAAGAGGACTTGAAAGCGGGGCAGAATTGCAGGAAACCGATTTCAGGAGGTAGACTGGAATTGCATTGAAAGCATAGGAAAAGAGGCAGAACGTCCACAATGATGCACTTGGCCAAAAAGGGCGTATGCGTTTTTTCCTGAATATATTCAGGAAAAAACGCATACGCCCTTTTTGGCCAACCAAGCAAGCTTGCAAAGGAAATCTGCACTACAATGAAGTCTCACTTCCCCCCGGTCAAAAGGGCCATCTGAAAAAAGTGTAAAATCCAGAAAGGCAGGACAGGCCATGGAGAACTGGGAGCCTTGTTATGCTGATGGGCGGGATGTAAATTGCCAACAGACACTCGGGAGAAGTGTATGGTGTTTCCTGAAACATGTAAAACACAAAGCAACAGAGCCTAGGGCACTTCCACTTATGGTCCTATAGCTTAGGGAAATTAAAATCAAAAAGACACAGCCACCCCAATGTTTGGGACGCCTCTGTTTACAAGAACCTCGTTTACCGTACAAGTTCAATATCACAGAAAGTGAAAAATGGATAAAGAACTTGTGGTACTTACGTACAATGCAGTATCACTCAGCAGTGAAATCTATGTCATCAGGCCCGTAGCAGCACAATGAGTGGATTCAGGTACGATGATTCTAACTGAAATAAGTCACACAGAAAAAGAAACATCATACGATATCAGTAATACACGGAATGTAAACTTGGCTACACAGGAACTGAATTACAGAACAGAACAGGGTCTCAAATTTAGAAAACCAACTTATGCTTGTTTAAGGGTAAAGGTGAGTTGGGGTGCTGCATAAAACCAGAGATTGAAATGAGCACAGATAAAGTTCCTTAAGCCAAATATGGAATAGACAAGAGCTACTCCTTGCTCAACGAAATGGACTCAACACCGCATATTAAACGCCTAAGAATGTACCTGACTCTTAAGTATCTTAAAACCTATGGATTGCTATGTCTCCGAAAGAGAATCAAGCATGTGTACAGGGACATAAACGCAGCAGTGATAGGATTGGAGAGGTTCGGTGAGCAAATGAAGACCCTTTGAAGTCATATTGCATGGTACCCATTCCACGGGTTTCAACTACCCAGGTTTAAGGTATTCTTCCTTCAGCTAAAACATGCATGTGGAACCTAGAGTATGATCAACCATGTGATTGGGAGACGTGTTCAAATATGTCTCAGTTTTCGTACCCTGGTACTCGGGTGCAACATTCCAGACGCTTTACTAACACTCTCCCGACTTGGAGAGTCAGTCCCTTTAACCTCCTGTTTGGCCCAGTTTGCAATTTCTGCGGAAGATGAACAGGAATAGCGAGAACCAATGAGAGACTAGTTGGAGGTGTCTGGACGGGCAAATTTAACTCCCATTTCCCACCAGGAAGAGGAAAGAACCAAAGGCTCAGCGTGCCATGCCGGAACCAGATTAGGGCCTGAAGCCATCCTGCGGTGTTGCGGCCAGCTCACAAGAAAGCGAGTTGAAGAAAGGAGCTCAGGGGCACTGTAATTCACAAACCTGCAGAGTTATAAATGACAACTATCGTCCAAAAATATACTGAAGTAAGGCTGCCAAGAGGACTTGAAAGCGGGGCAGAATTGCAGGAAACCGATTTCAGGAGGTAGACTGGAATTGCATTGAAAGCATAGGAAAAGAGGCAGAACGTCCACAATGATGCACTTGGCCAAAAAGGGCGTATGCGTTTTTTCCTGAATATATTCAGGAAAAAACGCATACGCCCTTTTTGGCCAACCAAGCAAGCTTGCAAAGGAAATCTGCACTACAATGAAGTCTCACTTCCCCCCGGTCAAAAGGGCCATCTGCAAAAAGTGTAAAATCCAGAAAGGCAGGACAGGCCATGGAGAACTGGGAGCCTTGTTATGCTGATGGGCGGGATGTAAATTGCCAACAGACACTCGGGAGAAGTGTATGGTGTTTCCTGAAACATCTAAAAAACAAAGCAACAGAGCCTAGGGCACTTCCACTTATGGTCCTATAGCTTAGGGAAATTAAAATCAAAAAGATACAGCCACTCCAATGTTTGGGACGCCTCTGTTTACAAGAACCTCGTTTACCGTACAAGTTCAATATCACAGAAAGTGAAAAATGGATAAAGAACTTGTGGTACTTACGTACAATGCAGTATCACTCAGCAGTGAAATCTATGTCATCAGGCCCGTAGCAGCACAATGAGTGGATTCAGGTACGATGATTCTAACTGAAATAAGTCACACAGAAAAAGAAACATCATACGATATCAGTAATACACGGAATGTAAACTTGGCTACACAGGAACTGAATTACAGAACAGAACAGGGTCTCAAATTTAGAAAACCAACTTATGCTTGTTTAAGGGTAAAGGTGAGTTGGGGTGCTGCATAAAACCAGAGATTGAAATGAGCACAGATAAAGTTCCTTAAGCCAAATATGGAATAGACAAGAGCTACTCCTTGCTCAACGAAATGGACTCAACACCGCATATTAAACGCCTAAGAATGTACCTGACTCTTAAGTATCTTAAAACCTATGGATTGCTATGTCTCCGAAAGAGAATCAAGCATGTGTATAGGCACATAAACGCAGCAGTGATAGGATTGGAGAGGTTCGGTGAGCAAATGAAGACCCTTTGAAGTCATATTGCATGGTACCCATTCCACGGGTTTCAACTACCCAGGTTTAAGGTATTCTTCCTTCAGCTAAAACATGCATGTGGAACCTAGAGTATGATCAACCATGTGATCGGGAGACGTGTTCAAATATGTCTCAGTTTTCATACCCTGGTACTCGGGTGCAACATTCCAGACGCTTTACTAACACTCTCCCGACTTGGAGAGTCAGTCCCTTTAACCTCCTGTTTGGCCCAGTTTGCAATTTCTGCGGAAGATGAACAGGAATAGCGAGAACCAATGAGAGACTAGCTGGAGGTGTCTGGACGGGCAAATTTAACTCCCATTTCCCACCAGGAAGAGGAAATAACCAAAGGCTCAGCGTGCCGTGCCGGAACCAGATTAGGGCCTGAAGCCATCCTGCGGTGTTGCGGCCAGCTCACAAGAAAACGAGTTGAAGAAAGGAGCTCAGGGGCACTGTAATTCACAAACCTGCAGAGTTATAAGTGACAGCTATCGTCCAAAAATATACTGAAGTAAGGCTGCCAAGAGGACTTGAAAGCGGGGCAGAATTGCAGGAAACCGATTTCAGGAGGTAGACTGGAATTGCATTGAAAGCATAGGAAAAGAGGCAGAACGTCCACAATGATGCACTTGGCCAAAAAGGGCGTATGCGTTTTTTCCTGAATATATTCAGGAAAAAACACATACGCCCTTTTTGGCCAACCAAGCAAGCTTGCAAAGGAAATCTGCACTACAATGAAGTCTCACTTCCCCCCGGTCAAAAGGGCCATCTGAAAAAAGTGTAAAATCCAGAAAGGCAGGACAGGCCATGGAGAACTGGGAGCCTTGTTATGCTGATGGGCGGGATGTAAATTGCCAACAGACACTCGGGAGAAGTGTATGGTGTTTCCTGAAACATCTAAAAAACAAAGCAACAGAGCCTAGGGCACTTCCACTTATGGTCCTATAGCTTAGGGAAATTAAAATCAAAAAGATACAGCCACCCCAATGTTTGGGACGCCTCTGTTTACAAGAACCTCGTTTACCGTACAAGTTCAATATCACAGAAAGTGAAAAATGGATAAAGAACTTGTGGTACTTACGTACAATGCAGTATCACTCAGCAGTGAAATCTATGTCATCAGGCCCGTAGCAGCACAATGAGTCGATTCAGGTACGATGATTCTAACTGAAATAAGTCACACATAAAAAGAAACATCATACGATATCAGTAATACACGGAATGTCAACTTGGCTACACAGGAACTGAATTACAGAACAGAACAGGGTCTCAAATTTAGAAAACCAACTTATGCTTGTTTAAGGGTAAAGGTGAGTTGGGGTGCTGCATAAAACCAGAGATTGAAATGAGCACAGATAAAGTTCCTTAAGCCAAATATGGAATAGATAAGAGCTACTCCTTGCTCAACGAAATGGACTCAACACCGCATATTAAACGCCTAAGAATGTACCTGACTCTTAAGTATCTTAAAACCTATGGATTGCTATGTCTCCGAAAGAGAATCAAGCATGTGTACAGGGACATAAACGCAGCAGTGATAGGATTGGAGAGGTTCGGTGAGCAAATGAAGACCCTTTGAAGTCATATTGCATGGTACCCATCCCACGGGTTTCAACTACCCAGGTTTAAGGTATTCTTCCTTCAGCTAAAACATGCATGTGGAACCTAGAGTATGATCAACCATGTGATCGGGAGACGTGTTCAAATATGTCTCAGTTTTCGTACCCTGGTACTCGGGTGCAACATTCCAGACGCTTTACTAACACTCTCCCGACTTGGAGAGTCAGTCCCTTTAACCTCCTGTTTGGCCCAGTTTGCAATTTCTGCGGAAGATGAACAGGAATAGCGAGAACCAATGAGAGACTAGCTGGAGGTGTCTGGACGGGCAAATTTAACTCCCATTTCCCACCAGGAAGAGGAAATAACCAAAGGCTCAGCGTGCCGTGCCGGAACCAGATTAGGGCCTGAAGCCATCCTGCGGTGTTGCGGCCAGCTCACAAGAAAACGAGTTGAAGAAAGGAGCTCAGGGGCACTGTAATTCACAAACCTGCAGAGTTATAAATGACAACTATCGTCCAAAAATATACTGAAGTAAGGCTGCCAAGAGGACTTGAAAGCGGGGCAGAATTGCAGGAAACCGATTTCAGGAGGTAGACTGGAATTGCATTGAAAGCATAGGAAAAGAGGCAGAACGTCCACAATGATGCACTTGGCCAAAAAGGGCGTATGCGTTTTTTCCTGAATATATTCAGGAAAAAACACATACGCCCTTTTTGGCCAACCAAGCAAGCTTGCAAAGGAAATCTGCACTACAATGAAGTCTCACTTCCCCCCGGTCAAAAGGGCCATCTGAAAAAAGTGTAAAATCCAGAAAGGCAGGACAGGCCATGGAGAACTGGGAGCCTTGTTATGCTGATGGGCGGGATGTAAATTGCCAACAGACACTCGGGAGAAGTGTATGGTGTTTCCTGAAACATCTAAAAAACAAAGCAACAGAGCCTAGGGCACTTCCACTTATGGTCCTATAGCTTAGGGAAATTAAAATCAAAAAGATACAGCCACCCCAATGTTTGGGACGCCTCTGTTTACAAGAACCTCCTTTACCGTACAAGTTCAATATCACAGAAAGTGAAAAATGGATAAAGAACTTGTGGTACTTACGTACAATGCAGTATCACTCAGCAGTGAAATCTATGTCATCAGGCCCGTAGCAGCACAATGAGTGGATTCAGGTACGATGATTCTAACTGAAATAAGTCACACAGAAAAAGAAACATCATACGATATCAGTAATACACGGAATGTCAACTTGGCTACACAGGAACTGAATTACAGAACAGAACAGGGTCTCAAATTTAGAAAACCAACTTATGCTTGTTTAAGGGTAAAGGTGAGTTGGGGTGCTGCATAAAACCAGAGATTGAAATGAGCACAGATAAAGTTCCTTAAGCCAAATATGGAATAGACAAGAGCTACTCCTTGCTCAACGAAATGGACTCAACACCGCATATTAAACGCCTAAGAATGTACCTGACTCTTAAGTATCTTAAAACCTATGGATTGCTATGTCTCCGAAAGAGAATCAAGCATGTGTACAGGGACATAAACGCAGCAGTGATAGGATTGGAGAGGTTCGGTGAGCAAATGAAGACCCTTTGAAGTCATATTGCATGGTACCCATCCCACGGGTTTCAACTACCCAGGTTTAAGGTATTCTTCCTTCAGCTAAAACATGCATGTGGAACCTAGAGTATGATCAACCATGTGATCGGGAGACGTGTTCAAATATGTCTCAGTTTTCGTACCCTGGTACTCGGGTGCAACATTCCAGACGCTTTACTAACACTCTCCCGACTTGGAGAGTCAGTCCCTTTAACCTCCTGTTTGGCCCAGTTTGCAATTTCTGCGGAAGATGAACAGGAATAGCGAGAACCAATGAGAGACTAGCTGGAGGTGTCTGGACGGGCAAATTTAACTCCCATTTCCCACCAGGAAGAGGAAATAACCAAAGGCTCAGCGTGCCGTGCCGGAACCAGATTAGGGCCTGAAGCCATCCTGCGGTGTTGCGGCCAGCTCACAAGAAAACGAGTTGAAGAAAGGAGCTCAGGGGCACTGTAATTCACAAACCTGCAGAGTTATAAATGACAACGATCGTCCAAAAATATACTGAAGTAAGGCTGCCAAGAGGACTTGAAAGCGGGGCAGAATTGCAGGAAACCGATTTCAGGAGGTAGACTGGAATTGCATTGAAAGCATAGGAAAAGAGGCAGAACGTCCAAAATGATGCACTTGGCCAAAAAGGGCGTATGCGTTTTTTCCTGAATATATTCAGGAAAAAACGCATACGCCCTTTTTGGCCAACCAAGCAAGCTTGCAAAGGAAATCTGCACTACAATGAAGTCTCACTTCCCCCCGGTCAAAAGGGCCATCTGAAAAAAGTGTAAAATCCAGAAAGGCAGGACAGGCCATGGAGAACTGGGAGCCTTGTTATGCTGATGGGCGGGATGTAAATTGCCAACAGACACTTGGGAGAAGTGTATGGTGTTTCCTGAAACATCTAAAAAACAAAGCAACAGAGCCTAGGGCACTCCAACTTATGGTCCTATAGCTTAGGGAAATTAAAATCAAAAAGATACAGCCACCCCAATGTTTGGGACGCCTCTGTTTACAAGAACCTCGTTTACCGTACAAGTTCAATATCACAGAAAGTGAAAAATGGATAAAGAACTTGTGGTACTTACGTACAATGCAGTATCACTCAGCAGTGAAATCTATGTCATCAGGCCCGTAGCAGCACAATGAGTGGATTCAGGTACGATGATTCTAACTGAGATAAGTCACACAGAAAAAGAAACATCATACGATATCAGTAATACACGGAATGTCAACTTGGCTACACAGGAACTGAATTACAGAACAGAACAGGGTCTCAAATTTAGAAAACCAACTTATGCTTGTTTAAGGGTAAAGGTGAGTTGGGGTGCTGCATAAAACCAGAGATTGAAATGAGCACAGATAAAGTTCCTTAAGCCAAATATGGAATAGACAAGAGCTACTCCTTGCTCAACGAAATGGACTCAACACCGCATATTAAACGCCTAAGAATGTACCTGACTCTTAAGTATCTTAAAACCTATGGATTGCTATGTCTCCGAAAGAGAATCAAGCATGTGTACAGGGACATAAACGCAGCAGTGATAGGATTGGAGAGGTTCGGTGAGCAAATGAAGACCCTTTGAAGTCATATTGCATGGTACCCATTCCACGGGTTTCAACTACGCAGGTTTAAGGTATTCTTCCTTCAGCTAAAACATGCATGTGGAACCTAGAGTATGATCAACCATGTGATCGGGAGACGTGTTCAAATATGTCTCAGTTTTCGTACCCTGGTACTCGGGTGCAACATTCCAGACGCTTTACTAACACTCTCCCGACTTGGAGAGTCAGTCCCTTTAACCTCCTGTTTGGCCCAGTTTGCAATTTCTGCGGAAGATGAACAGGAATAGCGAGAACCAATGAGAGACTAGCTGGAGGTGTCTGGACGGGCAAATTTAACTCTCATTTCCCACCAGGAAGAGGAAATAACCAAAGGCTCAGCGTGCCGTGCCGGAACCAGATTAGGGCCTGAAGCCATCCTGCGGTGTTGCGGCCAGCTCACAAGAAAACGAGTTGAAGAAAGGAGCTCAGGGGCACTGTAATTCACAAACCTGCAGAGTTATAAACGACAACTATCGTCCAAAAATATACTGAAGTAAGGCTGCCAAGAGGACTTGAAAGCGGGGCAGAATTGCAGGAAACCGATTTCAGGAGGTAGACTGGAATTGCATTGAAAGCATAGGAAAAGAGGCAGAACGTCCACAATGATGCACTTGGCCAAAAAGGGCGTATGCGTTTTTTCCTGAATATATTCAGGAAAAAACGCATACGCCCTTTTTGGCCAACCAAGCAAGCTTGCAAAGGAAATCTGCACTACAATGAAGTCTCACTTCCCCTCGGTCAAAAGGGCCATCTGAAAAAAGTGTAAAATCCAGAAAGGCAGGACAGGCCATGGAGAACTGGGAGCCTTGTTATGCTGATGGGCGGGATGTAAATTGCCAACAGACACTCGGGAGAAGTGTATGGTGTTTCCTGAAACATCTAAAAAACAAAGCAACAGAGCCTAGGGCACTTCCACTTATGGTCCTATAGCTTAGGGAAATTAAAATCAAAAAGATACAGCCACCCCAATGTTTGGGACGCCTCTGTTTACAAGAACCTCGTTTACCGTACAAGTTCAATATCACAGAAAGTGAAAAATGGATAAAGAACTTGTGGTACTTACGTACAATGCAGTATCACTCAGCAGTGAAATCTATGTCATCAGGCCCGTAGCAGCACAATGAGTGGATTCAGGTACGATGATTCTAACTGAAATAAGTCACACAGAAAAAGAAACATCATACGATATCAGTAATACACGGAATGTCAACTTGGCTACACCGGAACTGAATTACAGAACAGAACAGGGTCTCAAATTTAGAAAACCAACTTATGCTTGTTTAAGGGTAAAGGTGAGTTGGGGTGCTGCATAAAACCAGAGATTGAAATGAGCACAGATAAAGTTCCTTAAGCCAAATATGGAATAGACAAGAGCTACTCCTTGCTCAACGAAATGGACTCAACACCGCATATTAAACGCCTAAGAATGTACCTGACTCTTAAGTATCTTAAAACCTATGGATTGCTATGTCTCCGAAAGAGAATCAAGCATGTGTACAGGGACATAAACGCAGCAGTGATAGGATTGGAGAGGTTCGGTGAGCAAATGAAGACCCTTTGAAGTCATATTGCATGGTACCCATTCCACGGGTTTCAACTACCCAGGTTTAAGGTATTCTTCCTTCAGCTAAAACATGCATGTGGAACCTAGAGTATGATCAACCATGTGATCGGGAGACGTGTTCAAATATGTCTCAGTTTTCGTACCCTGGTACTCGGGTGCAACATTCCAGACGCTTTACTAACACTCTCCCGACTTGGAGAGTCAGTCCCTTTAACCTCCTGTTTGGCCCAGTTTGCAATTTCTGCGGAAGATGAACAGGAATAGCGAGAACCAATGAGAGACTAGCTGGAGGTGTCTGGACGGGCAAATTTAACTCTCATTTCCCACCAGGAAGAGGAAATAACCAAAGGCTCAGCGTGCCGTGCCGGAACCAGATTAGGGCCTGAAGCCATCCTGCGGTGTTGCGGCCAGCTCACAAGAAAACGAGTTGAAGAAAGGAGCTCAGGGGCACTGTAATTCACAAACCTGCAGAGTTATAAACGACAACTATCGTCCAAAAATATACTGAAGTAAGGCTGCCAAGAGGACTTGAAAGCGGGGCAGAATTGCAGGAAACCGATTTCAGGAGGTAGACTGGAATTGCATTGAAAGCATAGGAAAAGAGGCAGAACGTCCACAATGATGCACTTGGCCAAAAAGGGCGTATGCGTTTTTTCCTGAATATATTCAGGAAAAAACGCATACGCCCTTTTTGGCCAACCAAGCAAGCTTGCAAAGGAAATCTGCACTACAATGAAGTCTCACTTCCCCTCGGTCAAAAGGGCCATCTGAAAAAAGTGTAAAATCCAGAAAGGCAGGACAGGCCATGGAGAACTGGGAGCCTTGTTATGCTGATGGGCGGGATGTAAATTGCCAACAGACACTCGGGAGAAGTGTATGGTGTTTCCTGAAACATCTAAAAAACAAAGCAACAGAGCCTAGGGCACTTCCACTTATGGTCCTATAGCTTAGGGAAATTAAAATCAAAAAGATATAGCCACCCCAATGTTTGGGACGCCTCTGTTTACAAGAACCTCGTTTACCGTACAAGTTCAATATCACAGAAAGTGAAAAATGGATAAAGAACTTGTGGTACTTACGTACAATGCAGTATCACTCAGCAGTGAAATCTATGTCATCAGGCCCGTAGCAGCACAATGAGTGGATTCAGGTACGATGATTCTAACTGAAATAAGTCACACAGAAAAAGAAACATCATACGATATCAGTAATACACGGAATGTCAACTTGGCTACACCGGAACTGAATTACAGAACAGAACAGGGTCTCAAATTTAGAAAACCAACTTATGCTTGTTTAAGGGTAAAGGTGAGTTGGGGTGCTGCATAAAACCAGAGATTGAAATGAGCACAGATAAAGTTCCTTAAGCCAAATATGGAATAGACAAGAGCTACTCCTTGCTCAACGAAATGGACTCAACACCGCATATTAAACGCCTAAGAATGTACCTGACTCTTAAGTATCTTAAAACCTATGGATTGCTATGTCTCCGAAAGAGAATCAAGCATGTGTACAGGGACATAAACGCAGCAGTGATAGGATTGGAGAGGTTCGGTGAGCAAATGAAGACCCTTTGAAGTCATATTGCATGGTACCCATTCCACGGGTTTCAACTACCCAGGTTTAAGGTATTCTTCCTTCAGCTAAAACATGCATGTGGAACCTAGAGTATGATCAACCATGTGATCGGGAGACGTGTTCAAATATGTCTCAGTTTTCGTACCCTGGTACTCGGGTGCAACATTCCAGACGCTTTACTAACACTCTCCCGACTTGGAGAGTCAGTCCCTTTAACCTCCTGTTTGGCCCAGTTTGCAATTTCTGCGGAAGATGAACAGGAATAGCGAGAACCAATGAGAGACTAGCTGGAGGTGTCTGGACGGGCAAATTTAACTCCCATTTCCCACCAGGAAGAGGAAAGAACCAAAGGCTCAGCGTGCCGTGCCGGAACCAGATTAGGGCCTGAAGCCATCCTGCGGTGTTGCGGCCAGCTCACAAGAAAACGAGTTGAAGAAAGGAGCTCAGGGGCACTGTAATTCACAAACCTGCAGAGTTATAAATGACAACTATCGTCCAAAAATATACTGAAGTAAGGCTGCCAAGAGGACTTGAAAGCGGGGCAGAATTGCAGGAAACCGATTTCAGGAGGTAGACTGGAATTGCATTGAAAGCATAGGAAAAGAGGCAGAACGTCCACAATGATGCACTTGGCCAAAAAGGGCGTATGCGTTTTTTCCTGAATATATTCAGGAAAAAACGCATACGCCCTTTTTGGCCAACCAAGCAAGCTTGCAAAGGAAATCTGCACTACAATGAAGTCTCACTTCCCCCCGGTCAAAAGGGCCATCTGAAAAAAGTGTAAAATCCAGAAAGGCAGGACAGGCCATGGAGAACTGGGAGCCTTGTTATGCTGATGGGCGGGATGTAAATTGCCAACAGACACTCGGGAGAAGTGTATGGTGTTTCCTGAAACATCTAAAAAACAAAGCAACAGAGCCTAGGGCACTTCCACTTATGGTCCTATAGCTTAGGGAAATTAAAATCAAAAAGATACAGCCACCCCAATGTTTGGGACGCCTCTGTTTACAAGAACCTCGTTTACCGTACAAGTTCAATATCACAGAAAGTGAAAAATGGATAAAGAACTTGTGGTACTTACGTACAATGCAGTATCACTCAGCAGTGAAATCTATGTCATCAGGCCCGTAGCAGCACAATGAGTGGATTCAGGTACGATGATTCTAACTGAGATAAGTCACACAGAAAAAGAAACATCATACGATATCAGTAATACACGGAATGTCAACTTGGCTACACAGGAACTGAATTACAGAACAGAACAGGGTCTCAAATTTAGAAAACCAACTTATGCTTGTTTAAGGGTAAAGGTGAGTTGGGGTGCTGCATAAAACCAGAGATTGAAATGAGCACAGATAAAGTTCCTTAAGCCAAATATGGAATAGACAAGAGCTACTCCTTGCTCAACGAAATGGACTCAACACCGCATATTAAACGCCTAAGAATGTACCTGACTCTTAAGTATCTTAAAACCTATGGATTGCTATGTCTCTGAAAGAGAATCAAGCATGTGTACAGGGACATAAACGCAGCAGTGATAGGATTGGAGAGGTTCGGTGAGCAAATGAAGAGCCTTTGAAGTCATATTGCATGGTACCCATTCCACGGGTTTCAACTACCCAGGTTTAAGGTATTCTTCCTTCAGCTAAAACATGCATGTGGAACCTAGAGTATGATCAACCATGTGATCGGGAGACGTGTTCAAATATGTCTCAGTTTTCGTACCCTGGTACTCGGGTGCAACATTCCAGACGCTTTACTAACACTCTCCCGACTTGGAGAGTCAGTCCCTTTAACCTCCTGTTTGGCCCAGTTTGCAATTTCTGCGGAAGATGAACAGGAATAGCGAGAACCAATGAGAGACTAGCTGGAGGTGTCTGGACGGGCAAATTTAACTCCCATTTCCCACCAGGAAGAGGAAATAACCAAAGGCTCAGCGTGCCGTGCCGGAACCAGATTAGGGCCTGAAGCCATCCTGCGGTGTTGCGGCCAGCTCACAAGAAAACGAGTTGAAGAAAGGAGCTCAGGGGCACTGTAATTCACAAACCTGCAGAGTTATAAGTGACAGCTATCGTCCAAAAATATACTGAAGTAAGGCTGCCAAGAGGACTTGAAAGCGGGGCAGAATTGCAGGAAACCGATTTCAGGAGGTAGACTGGAATTGCATTGAAAGCATAGGAAAAGAGGCAGAACGTCCACAATGATGCACTTGGCCAAAAAGGGCGTATGCGTTTTTTCCTGAATATATTCAGGAAAAAACACATACGCCCTTTTTGGCCAACCAAGCAAGCTTGCAAAGGAAATCTGCACTACAATGAAGTCTCACTTCCCCCCGGTCAAAAGGGCCATCTGAAAAAAGTGTAAAATCCAGAAAGGCAGGACAGGCCATGGAGAACTGGGAGCCTTGTTATGCTGATGGGCGGGATGTAAATTGCCAACAGACACTTGGGAGAAGTGTATGGTGTTTCCTGAAACATCTAAAAAACAAAGCAACAGAGCCTAGGGCACTTCCACTTATGGTCCTATAGCTTAGGGAAATTAAAATCAAAAAGATACAGCCACCCCAATGTTTGGGACGCCTCTGTTTACAAGAACCTCGTTTACCGTACAAGTTCAATATCACAGAAAGTGAAAAATGGATAAAGAACTTGTGGTACTTACGTACAATGCAGTATCACTCAGCAGTGAAATCTATGTCATCAGGCCCGTAGCAGCACAATGAGTCGATTCAGGTACGATGATTCTAACTGAAATAAGTCACACATAAAAAGAAACATCATACGATATCAGTAATACACGGAATGTCAACTTGGCTACACAGGAACTGAATTACAGAACAGAACAGGGTCTCAAATTTAGAAAACCAACTTATGCTTGTTTAAGGGTAAAGGTGAGTTGGGGTGCTGCATAAAACCAGAGATTGAAATGAGCACAGATAAAGTTCCTTAAGCCAAATATGGAATAGATAAGAGCTACTCCTTGCTCAACGAAATGGACTCAACACCGCATATTAAACGCCTAAGAATGTACCTGACTCTTAAGTATCTTAAAACCTATGGATTGCTATGTCTCCGAAAGAGAATCAAGCATGTGTACAGGGACATAAACGCAGCAGTGATAGGATTGGAGAGGTTCGGTGAGCAAATGAAGATCCTTTGAAGTCATATTGCATGGTACCCATCCCACGGGTTTCAACTACCCAGGTTTAAGGTATTCTTCCTTCAGCTAAAACATGCATGTGGAACCTAGAGTATGATCAACCATGTGATCGGGAGACGTGTTCAAATATGTCTCAGTTTTCGTACCCTGGTACTCGGGTGCAACATTCCAGACGCTTTACTAACACTCTCCCGACTTGGAGAGTCAGTCCCTTTAACCTCCTGTTTGGCCCAGTTTGCAATTTCTGCGGAAGATGAACAGGAATAGCGAGAACCAATGAGAGACTAGCTGGAGGTGTCTGGACGGGCAAATTTAACTCCCATTTCCCACCAGGAAGAGGAAATAACCAAAGGCTCAGCGTGCCGTGCCGGAACCAGATTAGGGCCTGAAGCCATCCTGCGGTGTTGCGGCCAGCTCACAAGAAAACGAGTTGAAGAAAGGAGCTCAGGGGCACTGTAATTCACAAACCTGCAGAGTTATAAATGACAACTATCGTCCAAAAATATACTGAAGTAAGGCTGCCAAGAGGACTTGAAAGCGGGGCAGAATTGCAGGAAACCGATTTCAGGAGGTAGACTGGAATTGCATTGAAAGCATAGGAAAAGAGGCAGAACGTCCACAATGATGCACTTGGCCAAAAAGGGCGTATGCGTTTTTTCCTGAATATATTCAGGAAAAAACACATACGCCCTTTTTGGCCAACCAAGCAAGCTTGCAAAGGAAATCTGCACTACAATGAAGTCTCACTTCCCCCCGGTCAAAAGGGCCATCTGAAAAAAGTGTAAAATCCAGAAAGGCAGGACAGGCCATGGAGAACTGGGAGCCTTGTTATGCTGATGGGCGGGATGTAAATTGCCAACAGACACTCGGGAGAAGTGTATGGTGTTTCCTGAAACATCTAAAACACAAAGCAACAGAGCCTAGGGCACTTCCACTTATGGTCCTATAGCTTAGGGAAATTAAAATCAAAAAGACACAGCCACCCCAATGTTTGGGACGCCTCTGTTTACAAGAACCTCGTTTACCGTACAAGTTCAATATCACAGAAAGTGAAAAATGGATAAAGAACTTGTGGTACTTACGTACAATGCAGTATCACTCAGCAGTGAAATCTATGTCATCAGGCCCGTAGCAGCACAATGAGTGGATTCAGGTACGATGATTCTAACTGAAATAAGTCACACAGAAAAAGAAACATCATACGATATCAGTAATACACGGAATGTCAACTTGGCTACACAGGAACTGAATTACAGAACAGAACAGGGTCTCAAATTTAGAAAACCAACTTATGCTTGTTTAAGGGTAAAGGTGAGTTGGGGTGCTGCATAAAACCAGAGATTGAAATGAGCACAGATAAAGTTCCTTAAGCCAAATATGGAATAGACAAGAGCTACTCCTTGCTCAACGAAATGGACTCAACACCGCATATTAAACGCCTAAGAATGTACCTGACTCTTAAGTATCTTAAAACCTATGGATTGCTATGTCTCCGAAAGAGAATCAAGCATGTGTATAGGCACATAAACGCAGCAGTGATAGGATTGGAGAGGTTCGGTGAGCAAATGAAGACCCTTTGAAGTCATATTGCATGGTACCCATTCCACGGGTTTCAACTACCCAGGTTTAAGGTATTCTTCCTTCAGCTAAAACATGCATGTGGAACCTAGAGTATGATCAACCATGTGATCGGGAGACGTGTTCAAATATGTCTCAGTTTTCGTACCCTGGTACTCGGGTGCAACATTCCAGACGCTTTACTAACACTCTCCCGACTTGGAGAGTCAGTCCCTTTAACCTCCTGTTTGGCCCAGTTTGCAATTTCTGCGGAAGATGAACAGGAATAGCGAGAACCAATGAGAGACTAGCTGGAGGTGTCTGGACGGGCAAATTTAACTCCCATTTCCCACCAGGAAGAGGAAATAACCAAAGGCTCAGCGTGCCGTGCCGGAACCAGATTAGGGCCTGAAGCCATCCTGCGGTGTTGCGGCCAGCTCACAAGAAAACGAGTTGAAGAAAGGAGCTCAGGGGCACTGTAATTCACAAACCTGCAGAGTTATAAGTGACAGCTATCGTCCAAAAATATACTGAAGTAAGGCTGCCAAGAGGACTTGAAAGCGGGGCAGAATTGCAGGAAACCGATTTCAGGAGGTAGACTGGAATTGCATTGAAAGCATAGGAAAAGAGGCAGAACGTCCACAATGATGCACTTGGCCAAAAAGGGCGTATGCGTTTTTTCCTGAATATATTCAGGAAAAAAACATACGCCCTTTTTGGCCAACCAAGCAAGCTTGCAAAGGAAATCTGCACTACAATGAAGTCTCACTTCCCCCCGGTCAAAAGGGCCATCTGAAAAAAGTGTAAAATCCAGAAAGGCAGGACAGGCCATGGAGAACTGGGAGCCTTGTTATGCTGATGGGCGGGATGTAAATTGCCAACAGACACTCGGGAGAAGTGTATGGTGTTTCCTGAAACATCTAAAAAACAAAGCAACAGAGCCTAGGGCACTTCCACTTATGGTCCTATAGCTTAGGGAAATTAAAATCAAAAAGATACAGCCACCCCAATGTTTGGGACGCCTCTGTTTACAAGAACCTCGTTTACCGTACAAGTTCAATATCACAGAAAGTGAAAAATGGATAAAGAACTTGTGGTACTTACGTACAATGCAGTATCACTCAGCAGTGAAATCTATGTCATCAGGCCCGTAGCAGCACAATGAGTCGATTCAGGTACGATGATTCTAACTGAAATAAGTCACACATAAAAAGAAACATCATACGATATCAGTAATACACGGAATGTCAACTTGGCTACACAGGAACTGAATTACAGAACAGAACAGGGTCTCAAATTTAGAAAACCAACTTATGCTTGTTTAAGGGTAAAGGTGAGTTGGGGTGCTGCATAAAACCAGAGATTGAAATGAGCACAGATAAAGTTCCTTAAGCCAAATATGGAATAGATAAGAGCTACTCCTTGCTCAACGAAATGGACTCAACACCGCATATTAAACGCCTAAGAATGTACCTGACTCTTAAGTATCTTAAAACCTATGGATTGCTATGTCTCCGAAAGAGAATCAAGCATGTGTACAGGGACATAAACGCAGCAGTGATAGGATTGGAGAGGTTCGGTGAGCAAATGAAGACCCTTTGAAGTCATATTGCATGGTACCCATCCCACGGGTTTCAACTACCCAGGTTTAAGGTATTCTTCCTTCAGCTAAAACATGCATGTGGAACCTAGAGTATGATCAACCATGTGATCGGGAGACGTGTTCAAATATGTCTCAGTTTTCGTACCCTGGTACTCGGGTGCAACATTCCAGACGCTTTACTAACACTCTCCCGACTTGGAGAGTCAGTCCCTTTAACCTCCTGTTTGGCCCAGTTTGCAATTTCTGCGGAAGATGAACAGGAATAGCGAGAACCAATGAGAGACTAGCTGGAGGTGTCTGGACGGGCAAATTTAACTCCCATTTCCCACCAGGAAGAGGAAATAACCAAAGGCTCAGCGTGCCGTGCCGGAACCAGATTAGGGCCTGAAGCCATCCTGCGGTGTTGCGGCCAGCTCACAAGAAAACGAGTTGAAGAAAGGAGCTCAGGGGCACTGTAATTCACAAACCTGCAGAGTTATAAATGACAACTATCGTCCAAAAATATACTGAAGTAAGGCTGCCAAGAGGACTTGAAAGCGGGGCAGAATTGCAGGAAACCGATTTCAGGAGGTAGACTGGAATTGCATTGAAAGCATAGGAAAAGAGGCAGAACGTCCACAATGATGCACTTGGCCAAAAAGGGCGTATGCGTTTTTTCCTGAATATATTCAGGAAAAAACACATACGCCCTTTTTGGCCAACCAAGCAAGCTTGCAAAGGAAATCTGCACTACAATGAAGTCTCACTTCCCCCCGGTCAAAAGGGCCATCTGAAAAAAGTGTAAAATCCAGAAAGGCAGGACAGGCCATGGAGAACTGGGAGCCTTGTTATGCTGATGGGCGGGATGTAAATTGCCAACAGACACTCGGGAGAAGTGTATGGTGTTTCCTGAAACATCTAAAAAACAAAGCAACAGAGCCTAGGGCACTTCCACTTATGGTCCTATAGCTTAGGGAAATTAAAATAAAAAAGATACAGCCACCCCAATGTTTGGGACGCCTCTGTTTACAAGAACCTCGTTTACCGTACAAGTTCAATATCACAGAAAGTGAAAAATGGATAAAGAACTTGTGGTACTTACGTACAATGCAGTATCACTCAGCAGTGAAATCTATGTCATCAGGCCCGTAGCAGCACAATGAGTGGATTCAGGTACGATGATTCTAACTGAAATAAGTCACACAGAAAAAGAAACATCATACGATATCAGTAATACACGGAATGTCAACTTGGCTACACAGGAACTGAATTACAGAACAGAACAGGGTCTCAAATTTAGAAAACCAACTTATGCTTGTTTAAGGGTAAAGGTGAGTTGGGGTGCTGCATAAAACCAGAGATTGAAATGAGCACAGATAAAGTTCCTTAAGCCAAATATGGAATAGACAAGAGCTACTCCTTGCTCAACGAAATGGACTCAACACCGCATATTAAACGCCTAAGAATGTACCTGACTCTTAAGTATCTTAAAACCTATGGATTGCTATGTCTCCGAAAGAGAATCAAGCATGTGTACAGGGACATAAACGCAGCAGTGATAGGATTGGAGAGGTTCGGTGAGCCAATGAAGACCCTTTGAAGTCATATTGCATGGTACCCATCCCACGGGTTTCAACTACCCAGGTTTAAGGTATTCTTCCTTCAGCTAAAACATGCATGTGGAACCTAGAGTATGATCAACCATGTGATCGGGAGACGTGTTCAAATATGTCTCAGTTTTCGTACCCTGGTACTCGGGTGCAACATTCCAGACGCTTTACTAACACTCTCCCGACTTGGAGAGTCAGTCCCTTTAACCTCCTGTTTGGCCCAGTTTGCAATTTCTGCGGAAGATGAACAGGAATAGCGAGAACCAATGAGAGACTAGCTGGAGGTGTCTGGACGGGCAAATTTAACTCCCATTTCCCACCAGGAAGAGGAAATAACCAAAGGCTCAGCGTGCCGTGCCGGAACCAGATTAGGGCCTGAAGCCATCCTGCGGTGTTGCGGCCAGCTCACAAGAAAACGAGTTGAAGAAAGGAGCTCAGGGGCACTGTAATTCACAAACCTGCAGAGTTATAAATGACAACGATCGTCCAAAAATATACTGAAGTAAGGCTGCCAAGAGGACTTGAAAGCGGGGCAGAATTGCAGGAAACCGATTTCAGGAGGTAGACTGGAATTGCATTGAAAGCATAGGAAAAGAGGCAGAACGTCCACAATGATGCACTTGGCCAAAAAGGGCGTATGCGTTTTTTCCTGAATATATTCAGGAAAAAACGCATACGCCCTTTTTGGCCAACCAAGCAAGCTTGCAAAGGAAATCTGCACTACAATGAAGTCTCACTTCCCCCCGGTCAAAAGGGCCATCTGCAAAAAGTGTAAAATCCAGAAAGGCAGGACAGGCCATGGAGAACTGGGAGCCTTGTTATGCTGATGGGCGGGATGTAAATTGCCAACAGACACTTGGGAGAAGTGTATGGTGTTTCCTGAAACATCTAAAAAACAAAGCAACAGAGCCTAGGGCACTCCAACTTATGGTCCTATAGCTTAGGGAAATTAAAATCAAAAAGATACAGCCACCCCAATGTTTGGGACGCCTCTGTTTACAAGAACCTCGTTTACCGTACAAGTTCAATATCACAGAAAGTGAAAAATGGATAAAGAACTTGTGGTACTTACGTACAATGCAGTATCACTCAGCAGTGAAATCTATGTCATCAGGCCCGTAGCAGCACAATGAGTGGATTCAGGTACGATGATTCTAACTGAGATAAGTCACACAGAAAAAGAAACATCATACGATATCAGTAATACACGGAATGTCAACTTGGCTACACAGGAACTGAATTACAGAACAGAACAGGGTCTCAAATTTAGAAAACCAACTTATGCTTGTTTAAGGGTAAAGGTGAGTTGGGGTGCTGCATAAAACCAGAGATTGAAATGAGCACAGATAAAGTTCCTTAAGCCAAATATGGAATAGACAAGAGCTACTCCTTGCTCAACGAAATGGACTCAACACCGCATATTAAACGCCTAAGAATGTACCTGACTCTTAAGTATCTTAAAACCTATGGATTGCTATGTCTCCGAAAGAGAATCAAGCATGTGTACAGGGACATAAATGCAGCAGTGATAGGATTGGAGAGGTTCGGTGAGCAAATGAAGACCCTTTGAAGTCATATTGCATGGTACCCATTCCACGGGTTTCAACTACCCAGGTTTAAGGTATTCTTCCTTCAGCTAAAACATGCATGTGGAACCTAGAGTATGATCAACCATGTGATCGGGAGACGTGTTCAAATATGTCTCAGTTTTCGTATCCTGGTACTCGGGTGCAACATTCCAGACGCTTTACTAACACTCTCCCGACTTGGAGAGTCAGTCCCTTTAACCTCCTGTTTGGCCCAGTTTGCAATTTCTGCGGAAGATGAACAGGAATAGCGAGAACCAATGAGAGACTAGCTGGAGGTGTCTGGACGGGCAAATTTAACTCTCATTTCCCACCAGGAAGAGGAAATAACCAAAGGCTCAGCGTGCCGTGCCGGAACCAGATTAGGGCCTGGGGCCATCCTGCGGTGTTGCGGCCAGCTCACAAGAAAGTGAGTTGAAGAAAGGAGCTCAGGGGCACTGTAATTCACAAACCTGCAGAGTTATAAATGACAACTATCGTCCAAAAATATACTGAAGTAAGGCTGCCAAGAGGACTTGAAAGCGGGGCAGAATTGCAGGAAACCGATTTCAGGAGGTAGACTGGAATTGCATTGAAAGCATAGGAAAAGAGGCAGAACGTCCACAATGATGCACTTGGCCAAAAAGGGCGTATGCGTTTTTTCCTGAATATATTCAGGAAAAAACGCATACGCCCTTTTTGGCCAACCAAGCAAGCTTGCAAAGGAAATCTGCACTACAATGAAGTCTCACTTCCCCCCGGTCAAAAGGGCCATCTGAAAAAAGTGTAAAATCCAGAAAGGCAGGACAGGCCATGGAGAACTGGGAGCCTTGTTATGCTGATGGGCGGGATGTAAATTGTCAACAGACACTCGGGAGAAGTGTATGGTGTTTCCTGAAACATCTAAAAAACAAAGCAACAGAGCCTAGGGCACTTCCACTTATGGTCCTATAGCTTAGGGAAATTAAAATCAAAAAGATACAGCCACCCCAATGTTTGGGACGCCTCTGTTTACAAGAACCTCGTTTACCGTACAAGTTCAATATCACAGAAAGTGAAAAATGGATAAAGAACTTGTGGTACTTACGTACAATGCAGTATCACTCAGCAGTGAAATCTATGTCATCAGGCCCGTAGCAGCACAATGAGTGGATTCAGGTACGATGATTCTAACTGAAATAAGTCACACAGAAAAAGAAACATCATACGATATCAGTAATACACGGAATGTCAACTTGGCTACACAGGAACTGAATTACAGAACAGAACAGGGTCTCAAATTTAGAAAACCAACTTATGCTTGTTTAAGGGTAAAGGTGAGTTGGGGTGCTGCATAAAACCAGAGATTGAAATGAGCACAGATAAAGTTCCTTAAGCCAAATATGGAATAGACAAGAGCTACTCCTTGCTCAACGAAATGGACTCAACACCGCATATTAAACGCCTAAGAATGTACCTGACTCTTAAGTATCTTAAAACCTATGGATTGCTATGTCTCCGAAAGAGAATCAAGCATGTGTACAGGGACATAAACGCAGCAGTGATAGGATTGGAGAGGTTCGGTGAGCAAATGAAGAGCCTTTGAAGTCATATTGCATGGTACCCATTCCACGGGTTTCAACTACCCAGGTTTAAGGTATTCTTCCTTCAGCTAAAACATGCATGTGGAACCTAGAGTATGATCAACCATGTGATCGGGAGACGTGTTCAAATATGTCTCAGTTTTCGTACCCTGGTACTCGGGTGCAACATTCCAGACGCTTTACTAACACTCTCCCGACTTGGAGAGTCAGTCCCTTTAACCTCCTGTTTGGCCCAGTTTGCAATTTCTGCGGAAGATGAACAGGAATAGCGAGAACCAATGAGAGACTAGCTGGAGGTGTCTGGACGGGCAAATTTAACTCTCATTTCCCACCAGGAAGAGGAAATAACCAAAGGCTCAGCGTGCCGTGCCGGAACCAGATTAGGGCCTGAAGCCATCCTGCGGTGTTGCGGCCAGCTCACAAGAAAGCGAGTTGAAGAAAGGAGCTCAGGGGCACTGTAATTCACAAACCTGCAGAGTTATAAATGACAACTATCGTCCAAAAATATACTGAAGTAAGGCTGCCAAGAGGACTTGAAAGCGGGGCAGAATTGCAGGAAACCGATTTCAGGAGGTAGACTGGAATTGCATTGAAAGCATAGGAAAAGAGGCAGAACATCCACAATGATGCACTTGGGCAAAAAGGGCGTATGCGTTTTTTCCTGAATATATTCAGGAAAAAACGCATACGCCCTTTTTGGCCAACCAAGCAAGCTTGCAAAGGAAATCTGCACTACAATGAAGTCTCACTTCCCCCCGGTCAAAAGGGCCATCTGAAAAAAGTGTAAAATCCAGAAAGGCAGGACAGGCCATGGAGAACTGGGAGCCTTGTTATGCTAATGGGCGGGATGTAAATTGCCAACAGACACTCGGGAGAAGTGTATGGTGTTTCCTGAAACATCTAAAAAACAAAGCAACAGAGCCTAGGGCACTTCCACTTATGGTCCTATAGCTTAGGGAAATTAAAATCAAAAAGATACAGCCACCCCAATGTTTGGGACGCCTCTGTTTACAAGAACCTCGTTTACCGTACAAGTTCAATATCACAGAAAGTGAAAAATGGATAAAGAACTTGTGGTACTTACGTACAATGCAGTATCACTCAGCAGTGAAATCTATGTCATCAGGCCCGTAGCAGCACAATGAGTGGATTCAGGTACGATGATTCTAACTGAAATAAGTCACACAGAAAAAGAAACATCATACGATATCAGTAATACACGGAATGTCAACTTGGCTACACAGGAACTGAATTACAGAACAGAACAGGGTCTCAAATTTAGAAAACCAACTTATGCTTGTTTAAGGGTAAAGGTGAGTTGGGGTGCTGCATAAAACCAGAGATTGAAATGAGCACAGATAAAGTTCCTTAGGCCAAATATGGAATAGACAAGAGCTACTCCTTGCTCAACGAAATGGACTCAACACCGCATATTAAACGCCTAAGAATGTACCTGACTCTTAAGTATCTTAAAACCTATGGATTGCTATGTCTCCGAAAGAGAATCAAGCATGTGTACAGGGACATAAACGCAGCAGTGATAGGATTGGAGAGGTTCGGTGAGCAAATGAAGAGCCTTTGAAGTCATATTGCATGGTACCCATTCCACGGGTTTCAACTACCCAGGTTTAAGGTATTCTTCCTTCAGCTAAAACATGCATGTGGAACCTAGAGTATGATCAACCATGTGATCGGGAGACGTGTTCAAATATGTCTCAGTTTTCGTACCCTGGTACTCGGGTGCAACATTCCAGACGCTTTACTAACACTCTCCCGACTTGGAGAGTCAGTCCCTTTAACCTCCTGTTTGGCCCAGTTTGCAATTTCTGCGGAAGATGAACAGGAATAGCGAGAACCAATGAGAGACTAGCTGGAGGTGTCTGGACGGGCAAATTTAACTCCCATTTCCCACCAGGAAGAGGAAAGAACCAAAGGCTCAGCGTGCCGTGCCGGAACCAGATTAGGGCCTGAAGCCATCCTGCGGTGTTGCGGCCAGCTCACAAGAAAACGAGTTGAAGAAAGGAGCTCAGGGGCACTGTAATTCACAAACCTGCAGAGTTATAAATGACAACTATCGTCCAAAAATATACTGAAGTAAGGCTGCCAAGAGGACTTGAAAGCGGGGCAGAATTGCAGGAAACCGATTTCAGGAGGTAGACTGGAATTGCATTGAAAGCATAGGAAAAGAGGCAGAACGTCCACAATGATGCACTTGGCCAAAAAGGGCGTATGCGTTTTTTCCTGAATATATTCAGGAAAAAACGCATACGCCCTTTTTGGCCAACCAAGCAAGCTTGCAAAGGAAATCTGCACTACAATGAAGTCTCACTTCCCCCCGGTCAAAAGGGCCATCTGAAAAAAGTGTAAAATCCAGAAAGGCAGGACAGGCCATGGAGAACTGGGAGCCTTGTTATGCTGATGGGCGGGATGTAAACTGCCAACAGACACTCGGGAGAAGTGTATGGTGTTTCCTGAAACATCTAAAAAACAAAGCAACAGAGCCTAGGGCACTTCCACTTATGGTCCTATAGCTTAGGGAAATTAAAATCAAAAAGACACAGCCACCCCAATGTTTGGGACGCCTCTGTTTACAAGAACCTCGTTTACCGTACAAGTTCAATATCACAGAAAGTGAAAAATGGATAAAGAACTTGTGGTACTTACGTACAATGCAGTATCACTCAGCAGTGAAATCTATGTCATCAGGCCCGTAGCAGCACAATGAGTGGATTCAGGTACGATGATTCTAACTGAAATAAGTCACACAGAAAAAGAAACATCATAAGATATCAGTAATACACGGAATGTAAACTTGGCTACACAGGAACTGAATTACAGAACAGAACAGGGTCTCAAATTTAGAAAACCAACTTATGCTTGTTTAAGGGTAAAGGTGAGTTGGGGTGCTGCATAAAACCAGAGATTGAAATGAGCACAGATAAAGTTCCTTAAGCCAAATATGGAATAGACAAGAGCTACTCCTTGCTCAACGAAATGGACTCAACACCGCATATTAAACGCCTAAGAATGTACCTGACTCTTAAGTATCTTAAAACCTATGGATTGCTATGTCTCCGAAAGAGAATCAAGCATGTGTACAGGGACATAAACGCAGCAGTGATAGGATTGGAGAGGTTCGGTGAGCAAATGAAGACCCTTTGAAGTCATATTGCATGGTACCCATTCCACGGGTTTCAACTACCCAGGTTTAAGGTATTCTTCCTTCAGCTAAAACATGCATGTGGAACCTAGAGTATGATCAACCATGTGATCGGGAGACGTGTTCAAATATGTCTCAGTTTTCGTACCCTGGTACTCGGGTGCAACATTCCAGACGCTTTACTAACACTCTCCCGACTTGGAGAGTCAGTCCCTTTAACCTCCTGTTTGGCCCAGTTTGCAATTTCTGCGGAAGATGAACAGGAATAGCGAGAACCAATGAGAGACTAGCTGGAGGTGTCTGGACGGGCAAATTTAACTCTCATTTCCCACCAGGAAGAGGAAATAACCAAAGGCTCAGCGTGCCGTGCCGGAACCAGATTAGGGCCTGAAGCCATCCTGCGGTGTTGCGGCCAGCTCACAAGAAAACGAGTTGAAGAAAGGAGCTCAGGGGCACTGTAATTCACAAACCTGCAGAGTTATAAATGACAACTATCGTCCAAAAATATACTGAAGTAAGGCTGCCAAGAGGACTTGAAAGCGGGGCAGAATTGCAGGAAACCGATTTCAGGAGGTAGACTGGAATTGCATTGAAAGCATAGGAAAAGAGGCAGAACGTCCACAATGATGCACTTGGCCAAAAAGGGCGTATGCGTTTTTTCCTGAATATATTCAGGAAAAAACGCATACGCCCTTTTTGGCCAACCAAGCAAGCTTGCAAAGGAAATCTGCACTACAATGAAGTCTCACTTCCCCCCGGTCAAAAGGGCCATCTGAAAAAAGTGTAAAATCCAGAAAGGCAGGACAGGCCATGGAGAACTGGGAGCCTTGTTATGCTGATGGGCGGGATGTAAATTGCCAACAGACACTCGGGAGAAGTGTATGGTGTTTCCTGAAACATCTAAAAAACAAAGCAACAGAGCCTAGGGCACTTCCACTTATGGTCCTATAGCTTAGGGAAATTAAAATCAAAAAGACACAGCCACCCCAAAGTTTGGGACGCCTCTGTTTACAAGAACCTCGTTTACCGTACAAGTTCAATATCACAGAAAGTGAAAAATGGATAAAGAACTTGTGGTACTTACGTACAATGCAGTATCACTCAGCAGTGAAATCTATGTCATCAGGCCCGTAGCAGCACAATGAGTGGATTCAGGTACGATGATTCTACCTGAAATAAGTCACACAGAAAAAGAAACATCATACGATATCAGTAATACACGGAATGTCAACTTGGCTACACAGGAACTGAATTACAGAACAGAACAGGGTCTCAAATTTAGAAAACCAACTTATGCTTGTTTAAGGGTAAAGGTGAGTTGGGGTGCTGCATAAAACCAGAGATTGAAATGAGCACAGATAAAGTTCCTTAGGCCAAATATGGAATAGACAAGAGCTACTCCTTGCTCAACGAAATGGACTCAACACCGCATATTAAACGCCTAAGAATGTACCTGACTCTTAAGTATCTTAAAACCTATGGATTGCTATGTCTCCGAAAGAGAATCAAGCATGTGTACAGGGACATAAACGCAGCAGTGATAGGATTGGAGAGGTTCGGTGAGCAAATGAAGAGCCTTTGAAGTCATATTGCATGGTACCCATTCCACGGGTTTCAACTACCCAGGTTTAAGGTATTCTTCCTTCAGCTAAAACATGCATGTGGAACCTAGAGTATGATCAACCATGTGATCGGGAGACGTGTTCAAATATGTCTCAGTTTTCGTACCCTGGTACTCGGGTGCAACATTCCAGACGCTTTACTAACACTCTCCCGACTTGGAGAGTCAGTCCCTTTAACCTCCTGTTTGGCCCAGTTTGCAATTTCTGCGGAAGATGAACAGGAATAGCAAGAACCAATGAGAGACTAGCTGGAGGTGTCTGGACGGGCAAATTTAACTCCCATTTCCCACCAGGAAGAGGAAAGAACCAAAGGCTCAGCGTGCCGTGCCGGAACCAGATTAGGGCCTGAAGCCATCCTGCGGTGTTGCGGCCAGCTCACAAGAAAACGAGTTGAAGAAAGGAGCTCAGGGGCACTGTAATTCACAAACCTGCAGAGTTATAAATGACAACTATCGTCCAAAAATATACTGAAGTAAGGCTGCCAAGAGGACTTGAAAGCGGGGCAGAATTGCAGGAAACCGATTTCAGGAGGTAGACTGGAATTGCATTGAAAGCATAGGAAAAGAGGCAGAACGTCCACAATGATGCACTTGGCCAAAAAGGGCGTATGCGTTTTTTCCTGAATATATTCAGGAAAAAACGCATACGCCCTTTTTGGCCAACCAAGCAAGCTTGCAAAGGAAATCTGCACTACAATGAAGTCTCACTTCCCCCCGGTCAAAAGGGCCATCTGAAAAAAGTGTAAAATCCAGAAAGGCAGGACAGACCATGGAGAACTGGGAGCCTTGTTATGCTGATGGGCGGGATGTAAATTGCCAACAGACACTCGGGAGAAGTGTATGGTGTTTCCTGAAACATCTAAAAAACAAAGCAACAGAGCCTAGGGCACTTCCACTTATGGTCCTATAGCTTAGGGAAATTAAAATCAAAAAGACACAGCCACCCCAATGTTTGGGACGCCTCTGTTTACAAGAACCTCGTTTACCGTACAAGTTCAATATCACAGAAAGTGAAAAATGGATAAAGAACTTGTGGTACTTACGTACAATGCAGTATCACTCAGCAGTGAAATCTATGTCATCAGGCCCGTAGCAGCACAATGAGTGGATTCAGGTACGATGATTCTAACTGAAATAAGTCACACAGAAAAAGAAACATCATAAGATATCAGTAATACACGGAATGTAAACTTGGCTACACAGGAACTGAATTACAGAACAGAACAGGGTCTCAAATTTAGAAAACCAACTTATGCTTGTTTAAGGGTAAAGGTGAGTTGGGGTGCTGCATAAAACCAGAGATTGAAATGAGCACAGATAAAGTTCCTTAAGCCAAATATGGAATAGACAAGAGCTACTCCTTGCTCAACGAAATGGACTCAACACCGCATATTAAACGCCTAAGAATGTACCTGACTCTTAAGTATCTTAAAACCTATGGATTGCTATGTCTCCGAAAGAGAATCAAGCATGTGTACAGGGACATAAACGCAGCAGTGATAGGATTGGAGAGGTTCGGTGAGCAAATGAAGACCCTTTGAAGTCATATTGCATGGTACCCATTCCACGGGTTTCAACTACCCAGGTTTAAGGTATTCTTCCTTCAGCTAAAACATGCATGTGGAACCTAGAGTATGATCAACCATGTGATCGGGAGACGTGTTCAAATATGTCTCAGTTTTCGTACCCTGGTACTCGGGTGCAACATTCCAGACGCTTTACTAACACTCTCCCGACTTGGAGAGTCAGTCCCTTTAACCTCCTGTTTGGCCCAGTTTGCAATTTCTGCGGAAGATGAACAGGAATAGCGAGAACCAATGAGAGACTAGCTGGAGGTGTCTGGACGGGCAAATTTAACTCTCATTTCCCACCAGGAAGAGGAAATAACCAAAGGCTCAGCGTGCCGTGCCGGAACCAGATTAGGGCCTGAAGCCATCCTGCGGTGTTGCGGCCAGCTCACAAGAAAACGAGTTGAAGAAAGGAGCTCAGGGGCACTGTAATTCACAAACCTGCAGAGTTATAAATGACAACTATCGTCCAAAAATATACTGAAGTAAGGCTGCCAAGAGGACTTGAAAGCGGGGCAGAATTGCAGGAAACCGATTTCAGGAGGTAGACTGGAATTGCATTGAAAGCATAGGAAAAGAGGCAGAACGTCCACAATGATGCACTTGGCCAAAAAGGGCGTATGCGTTTTTTCCTGAATATATTCAGGAAAAAACGCATACGCCCTTTTTGGCCAACCAAGCAAGCTTGCAAAGGAAATCTGCACTACAATGAAGTCTCACTTCCCCCCGGTCAAAAGGGCCATCTGAAAAAAGTGTAAAATCCAGAAAGGCAGGACAGGCCATGGAGAACTGGGAGCCTTGTTATGCTGATGGGCGGGATGTAAATTGCCAACAGACACTCGGGAGAAGTGTATGGTGTTTCCTGAAACATCTAAAAAACAAAGCAACAGAGCCTAGGGCACTTCCACTTATGGTCCTATAGCTTAGGGAAATTAAAATCAAAAAGACACAGCCACCCCAAAGTTTGGGACGCCTCTGTTTACAAGAACCTCGTTTACCGTACAAGTTCAATATCACAGAAAGTGAAAAATGGATAAAGAACTTGTGGTACTTACGTACAATGCAGTATCACTCAGCAGTGAAATCTATGTCATCAGGCCCGTAGCAGCACAATGAGTGGATTCAGGTACGATGATTCTAACTGAAATAAGTCACACAGAAAAAGAAACATCATACGATATCAGTAATACACGGAATGTCAACTTGGCTACACAGGAACTGAATTACAGAACAGAACAGGGTCTCAAATTTAGAAAACCAACTTATGCTTGTTTAAGGGTAAAGGTGAGTTGGGGTGCTGCATAAAACCAGAGATTGAAATGAGCACAGATAAAGTTCCTTAGGCCAAATATGGAATAGACAAGAGCTACTCCTTGCTCAACGAAATGGACTCAACACCGCATATTAAACGCCTAAGAATGTACCTGACTCTTAAGTATCTTAAAACCTATGGATTGCTATGTCTCCGAAAGAGAATCAAGCATGTGTACAGGGACATAAACGCAGCAGTGATAGGATTGGAGAGGTTCGGTGAGCAAATGAAGAGCCTTTGAAGTCATATTGCATGGTACCCATTCCACGGGTTTCAACTACCCAGGTTTAAGGTATTCTTCCTTCAGCTAAAACATGCATGTGGAACCTAGAGTATGATCAACCATGTGATCGGGAGACGTGTTCAAATATGTCTCAGTTTTCGTACCCTGGTACTCGGGTGCAACATTCCAGACGCTTTACTAACACTCTCCCGACTTGGAGAGTCAGTCCCTTTAACCTCCTGTTTGGCCCAGTTTGCAATTTCTGCGGAAGATGAACAGGAATAGCGAGAACCAATGAGAGACTAGCTGGAGGTGTCTGGACGGGCAAATTTAACTCCCATTTCCCACCAGGAAGAGGAAAGAACCAAAGGCTCAGCGTGCCGTGCCGGAACCAGATTAGGGCCTGAAGCCATCCTGCGGTGTTGCGGCCAGCTCACAAGAAAACGAGTTGAAGAAAGGAGCTCAGGGGCACTGTAATTCACAAACCTGCAGAGTTATAAATGACAACTATCGTCCAAAAATATACTGAAGTAAGGCTGCCAAGAGGACTTGAAAGCGGGGCAGAATTGCAGGAAACCGATTTCAGGAGGTAGACTGGAATTGCATTGAAAGCATAGGAAAAGAGGCAGAACGTCCACAATGATGCACTTGGCCAAAAAGGGCGTATGCGTTTTTTCCTGAATATATTCAGGAAAAAACGCATACGCCCTTTTTGGCCAACCAAGCAAGCTTGCAAGGGAAATCTGCACTACAATGAAGTCTCACTTCCCCCCGGTCAAAAGGGCCATCTGAAAAAAGTGTAAAATCCAGAAAGGCAGGACAGGCCATGGAGAACTGGGAGCCTTGTTATGCTGATGGGCGGGATGTAAACTGCCAACAGACACTCGGGAGAAGTGTATGGTGTTTCCTGAAACATCTAAAAAACAAAGCAACAGAGCCTAGGGCACTTCCACTTATGGTCCTATAGCTTAGGGAAATTAAAATAAAAAAGATACAGCCACCCCAATGTTTGGGACGCCTCTGTTTACAAGAACCTCGTTTACCGTACAAGTTCAATATCACAGAAAGTGAAAAATGGATAAAGAACTTGTGGTACTTACGTACAATGCAGTATCACTCAGCAGTGAAATCTATGCCATCAGGCCCGTAGCAGCACAATGAGTGGATTCAGGTACGATGATTCTAACTGAAATAAGTCACACAGAAAAAGAAACATCATACGATATCAGTAATACACGGAATGTAAACTTGGCTACACAGGAACTGAATTACAGAACAGAACAGGGTCTCAAATTTAGAAAACCAACTTATGCTTGTTTAAGGGTAAAGGTGAGTTGGGGTGCTGCATAAAACCAGAGATTGAAATGAGCACAGATAAAGTTCCTTAAGCCAAATATGGAATAGACAAGAGCTACTCCTTGCTCAACGAAATGGACTCAACACCGCATATTAAACGCCTAAGAATGTACCTGACTCTTAAGTATCTTAAAACCTATGGATTGCTATGTCTCCGAAAGAGAATCAAGCATGTGTACAGGGACATAAACGCAGCAGTGATAGGATTGGAGAGGTTCGGTGAGCAAATGAAGAGCCTTTGAAGTCATATTGCATGGTACCCATTCCACGGGTTTCAACTACCCAGGTTTAAGGTATTCTTCCTTCAGCTAAAACATGCATGTGGAACCTAGAGTATGATCAACCATGTGATCGGGAGACGTGTTCAAATATGTCTCAGTTTTCGTACCCTGGTACTCGGGTGCAACATTCCAGACGCTTTACTAACACTCTCCCGACTTGGAGAGTCAGTCCCTTTAACCTCCTGTTTGGCCCAGTTTGCAATTTCTGCGGAAGATGAACAGGAATAGCGAGAACCAATGAGAGACTAGCTGGAGGTGTCTGGACGGGCAAATTTAACTCCCATTTCCCACCAGGAAGAGGAAAGAACCAAAGGCTCAGTGTGCCGTACCGGAACCAGATTAGGGCCTGAAGCCAACCTGCGGTGTTGCGGCCAGCTCACAAGAAAGCGAGTTGAAGAAAGGAGCTCAGGGGCACTGTAATTCACAAACCTGCAGAGTTATAAATGACAACTATCGTCCAAAAACATACTGAAGTAAGGCTGCCAAGAGGACTTGAAAGCGGGGCAGAATTGCAGGAAACCGATTTCAGGAGGTAGACTGGAATTGCATTGAAAGCATAGGAAAAGAGGCAGAACGTCCACAATGATGCACTTGGCCAAAAAGGGCGTATGCGTTTTTTCCTGAATATATTCAGGAAAAAACGCATACGCCCTTTTTGGCCAACCAAGCAAGCTTGCAAAGGAAATCTGCACTACAATGAAGTCTCACTTCCCCCCGGTCAAAAGGGCCATCTGAAAAAAGTGTAAAATCCAGAAAGGCAGGACAGGCCATGGAGAACTGGGAGCCTTGTTATGCTGATGGGCGGGATGTAAATTGCCAACAGACACTCGGGAGAAGTGTATGGTGTTTCCTGAAACATCTAAAAAACAAAGCAACAGAGCCTAGGGCACTTCCACTTATGGTCCTATAGCTTAGGGAAATTAAAATCAAAAAGACACAGCCACCCCAAAGTTTGGGACGCCTCTGTTTACAAGAACCTCGTTTACCGTACAAGTTCAATATCACAGAAAGTGAAAAATGGATAAAGAACTTGTGGTACTTACGTACAATGCAGTATCACTCAGCAGTGAAATCTATGTCATCAGGCCCGTAGCAGCACAATGAGTGGATTCAGGTACGATGATTCTAACTGAAATAAGTCACACAGAAAAAGAAACATCATACGATATCAGTAATACACGGAATGTCAACTTGGCTACACAGGAACTGAATTACAGAACAGAACAGGGTCTCAAATTTAGAAAACCAACTTATGCTTGTTTAAGGGTAAAGGTGAGTTGGGGTGCTGCATAAAACCAGAGATTGAAATGAGCACAGATAAAGTTCCTTAGGCCAAATATGGAATAGACAAGAGCTACTCCTTGCTCAACGAAATGGACTCAACACCGCATATTAAACGCCTAAGAATGTACCTGACTCTTAAGTATCTTAAAACCTATGGATTGCTATGTCTCCGAAAGAGAATCAAGCATGTGTACAGGGACATAAACGCAGCAGTGATAGGATTGGAGAGGTTCGGTGAGCAAATGAAGAGCCTTTGAAGTCATATTGCATGGTACCCATTCCACGGGTTTCAACTACCCAGGTTTAAGGTATTCTTCCTTCAGCTAAAACATGCATGTGGAACCTAGAGTATGATCAACCATGTGATCGGGAGACGTGTTCAAATATGTCTCAGTTTTCGTACCCTGGTACTCGGGTGCAACATTCCAGACGCTTTACTAACACTCTCCCGACTTGGAGAGTCAGTCCCTTTAACCTCCTGTTTGGCCCAGTTTGCAATTTCTGCGGAAGATGAACAGGAATAGCGAGAACCAATGAGAGACTAGCTGGAGGTGTCTGGACGGGCAAATTTAACTCCCATTTCCCACCAGGAAGAGGAAAGAACCAAAGGCTCAGCGTGCCGTGCCGGAACCAGATTAGGGCCTGAAGCCATCCTGCGGTGTTGCGGCCAGCTCACAAGAAAACGAGTTGAAGAAAGGAGCTCAGGGGCACTGTAATTCACAAACCTGCAGAGTTATAAATGACAACTATCGTCCAAAAATATACTGAAGTAAGGCTGCCAAGAGGACTTGAAAGCGGGGCAGAATTGCAGGAAACCGATTTCAGGAGGTAGACTGGAATTGCATTGAAAGCATAGGAAAAGAGGCAGAACGTCCACAATGATGCACTTGGCCAAAAAGGGCGTATGCGTTTTTTCCTGAATATATTCAGGAAAAAACGCATACGCCCTTTTTGGCCAACCAAGCAAGCTTGCAAGGGAAATCTGCACTACAATGAAGTCTCACTTCCCCCCGGTCAAAAGGGCCATCTGAAAAAAGTGTAAAATCCAGAAAGGCAGGACAGGCCATGGAGAACTGGGAGCCTTGTTATGCTGATGGGCGGGATGTAAACTGCCAACAGACACTCGGGAGAAGTGTATGGTGTTTCCTGAAACATCTAAAAAACAAAGCAACAGAGCCTAGGGCACTTCCACTTATGGTCCTATAGCTTAGGGAAATTAAAATCAAAAAGATACAGCCACCCCAATGTTTGGGACGCCTCTGTTTACAAGAACCTCGTTTACCGTACAAGTTCAATATCACAGAAAGTGAAAAATGGATAAAGAACTTGTGGTACTTACGTACAATGCAGTATCACTCAGCAGTGAAATCTATGCCATCAGGCCCGTAGCAGCACAATGAGTGGATTCAGGTACGATGATTCTAACTGAAATAAGTCACACAGAAAAAGAAACATCATACGATATCAGTAATACACGGAATGTAAACTTGGCTACACAGGAACTGAATTACAGAACAGAACAGGGTCTCAAATTTAGAAAACCAACTTATGCTTGTTTAAGGGTAAAGGTGAGTTGGGGTGCTGCATAAAACCAGAGATTGAAATGAGCACAGATAAAGTTCCTTAAGCCAAATATGGAATAGACAAGAGCTACTCCTTGCTCAACGAAATGGACTCAACACCGCATATTAAACGCCTAAGAATGTACCTGACTCTTAAGTATCTTAAAACCTATGGATTGCTATGTCTCCGAAAGAGAATCAAGCATGTGTACAGGGACATAAACGCAGCAGTGATAGGATTGGAGAGGTTCGGTGAGCAAATGAAGAGCCTTTGAAGTCATATTGCATGGTACCCATTCCACGGGTTTCAACTACCCAGGTTTAAGGTATTCTTCCTTCAGCTAAAACATGCATGTGGAACCTAGAGTATGATCAACCATGTGATCGGGAGACGTGTTCAAATATGTCTCAGTTTTCGTACCCTGGTACTCGGGTGCAACATTCCAGACGCTTTACTAACACTCTCCCGACTTGGAGAGTCAGTCCCTTTAACCTCCTGTTTGGCCCAGTTTGCAATTTCTGCGGAAGATGAACAGGAATAGCGAGAACCAATGAGAGACTAGCTGGAGGTGTCTGGACGGGCAAATTTAACTCCCATTTCCCACCAGGAAGAGGAAAGAACCAAAGGCTCAGTGTGCCGTACCGGAACCAGATTAGGGCCTGAAGCCAACCTGCGGTGTTGCGGCCAGCTCACAAGAAAGCGAGTTGAAGAAAGGAGCTCAGGGGCACTGTAATTCACAAACCTGCAGAGTTATAAATGACAACTATCGTCCAAAAACATACTGAAGTAAGGCTGCCAAGAGGACTTGAAAGCGGGGCAGAATTGCAGGAAACCGATTTCAGGAGGTAGACTGGAATTGCATTGAAAGCATAGGAAAAGAGGCAGAACGTCCACAATGATGCACTTGGCCAAAAAGGGCGTATGCGTTTTTTCCTGAATATATTCAGGAAAAAACGCATACGCCCTTTTTGGCCAACCAAGCAAGCTTGCAAAGGAAATCTGCACTACAATGAAGTCTCACTTCCCCCCGGTCAAAAGGGCCATCTGAAAAAAGTGTAAAATCCAGAAAGGCAGGACAGGCCATGGAGAACTGGGAGCCTTGTTATGCTGATGGGCGGGATGTAAATTGCCAACAGACACTCAGGAGAAGTGTATGGTGTTTCCTGAAACATCTAAAAAACAAAGCAACAGAGCCTAGGGCACTTCCACTTATGGTCCTATAGCTTAGGGAAATTAAAATCAAAAAGATACAGCCACCCCAATGTTTGGGACGCCTCTGTTTACAAGAACCTCGTTTACCGTACAAGTTCAATATCACAGAAAGTGAAAAATGGATAAAGAACTTGTGGTACTTACGTACAATGCAGTATCACTCAGCAGTGAAATCTATGCCATCAGGCCCGTAGCAGCACAATGAGTGGATTCAGGTACGATGATTCTAACTGAAATAAGTCACACAGAAAAAGAAACATCATACGATATCAGTAATACACGGAATGTCAACTTGGCTACACAGGAACTGAATTACAGAACAGAACAGGGTCTCAAATTTAGAAAACCAACTTATGCTTGTTTAAGGGTAAAGGTGAGTTGGGGTGCTGCATAAAACCAGAGATTGAAATGAGCACAGATAAAGTTCCTTAAGCCAAATATGGAATAGACAAGAGCTACTCCTTGCTCAACGAAATGGACTCAACACCGCATATTAAACGCCTAAGAATGTACCTGACTCTTAAGTATCTTAAAACCTATGGATTGCTATGTCTCCGAAAGAGAATCAAGCATGTGTACAGGGACATAAACGCAGCAGTGATAGGATTGGAGAGGTTCGGTGAGCAAATGAAGAGCCTTTGAAGTCATATTGCATGGTACCCATTCCACGGGTTTCAACTACCCAGGTTTAAGGTATTCTTCCTTCAGCTAAAACATGCATGTGGAACCTAGAGTATGATCAACCATGTGATCGGGAGACGTGTTCAAATATGTCTCAGTTTTCGTACCCTGGTACTCGGGTGCAACATTCCAGACGCTTTACTAACACTCTCCCGACTTGGAGAGTCAGTCCCTTTAACCTCCTGTTTGGCCCAGTTTGCAATTTCTGCGGAAGATGAACAGGAATAGCGAGAACCAATGAGAGACTAGCTGGAGGTGTCTGGACGGGCAAATTTAACTCCCATTTCCCACCAGGAAGAGGAAATAACCAAAGGCTCAGCGTGCCGTGCCGGAACCAGATTAGGGCCTGAAGCCATCCTGCGGTGTTGCGGCCAGCTCACAAGAAAACGAGTTGAAGAAAGGAGCTCAGGGGCACTGTAATTCACAAACCTGCAGAGTTATAAATGACAACTATCGTCCAAAAATATACTGAAGTAAGGCTGCCAAGAGGACTTGAAAGCGGGGCAGAATTGCAGGAAACCGATTTCAGGAGGTAGACTGGAATTGCATTGAAAGCATAGGAAAAGAGGCAGAACGTCCACAATGATGCACTTGGCCAAAAAGGGCGTATGCGTTTTTTCCTGAATATATTCAGGAAAAAACGCATACGCCCTTTTTGGCCAACCAAGCAAGCTTGCAAAGGAAATCTGCACTACAATGAAGTCTCACTTCCCCCCGGTCAAAAGGGCCATCTGAAAAAAGTGTAAAATCCAGAAAGGCAGGACAGGCCATGGAGAACTGGGAGCCTTGTTATGCTGATGGGCGGGATGTAAACTGCCAACAGACACTCGGGAGAAGTGTATGGTGTTTCCTGAAACATCTAAAAAACAAAGCAACAGAGCCTAGGGCACTTCCACTTATGGTCCTATAGCTTAGGGAAATTAAAATCAAAAAGACACAGCCACCCCAATGTTTGGGACGCCTCTGTTTACAAGAACCTCGTTTACCGTACAAGTTCAATATCACAGAAAGTGAAAAATGGATAAAGAACTTGTGGTACTTACGTACAATGCAGTATCACTCAGCAGTGAAATCTATGTCATCAGGCCCGTAGCAGCACAATGAGTGGATTCAGGTACGATGATTCTAACTGAAATAAGTCACACAGAAAAAGAAACATCATAAGATATCAGTAATACACGGAATGTAAACTTGGCTACA